>NC_133769.1:37705399-38005399 GCF_003597395.2 Chelonoidis abingdonii
TTTTTTTTTTTTTTTTTATTTACGCTTCCTTCCCTTTTAAACCAGGTCAGTGCACTGTCAAATTTATTATTTCAATGAATGACATTAAATCCCCTACGTTATGAGTAATACGGACTTTCAATAGGACACATGATAGCTTCACCCATTTGTTTCTGCACCCCATGCAACCAAAATCAGCTATATTTTGATCGTACAATTTCTGTTTGTGAAATACTTTCATTCAAAAGATTTTAATCTTGAGTTTAAGGGCAGTTATACAGAGGATTAAGCACCTTTTATTAAGAGAGATGGCCAAGGAGGCTGGTTTTCTTTTCTCTTCCATCTTTTTATTAACTATTATTCTTCATTTATATATTTATTAGATTTCAAATGTCCAAAAGTGTGTGAAGAGACACACAGCTGCACATACAGACATCGTCCCTGCCGCAAAAAGCTTCCATTCTAAGTTCAGATATGACATAATAAATAAGAAACAAAGACAAACTCCAGACTAAAATGACTGGAGTGTGAGGAATTGGTAGAAAGACAAAAAAATAAACAAACAAACAAAAAAATCCCCACTATGTGGTTATTGCATAAAGGCCTGATCCAAAGCCCACTGAACACAGTGTAAGGTTTTCCAGTGGCTTCAGTGGACTTCAAATCAGTCCCTAGGGTAAGTACACATCTTGGCAGTTCTGTTGCATTAGGTTTTTTATTTTTTTTTTTAAATAATAGTCACTTGGGTTGTGATTTTGCAAAACCTTATCAAGTTGGGTAGCTTAGTAAGGTCCATTCTATCTGCACCACTACTCTTGGAGAGTTTGGGGACAAAGCGGCAATAAATGGTTTCAGTGTTGGCTCATGTCTAGTTGCAAGAGCTTTGATGATATTGGAATACTCCCTGAAGAACAAAAAATGGTCCTTTCCCCCTCATGTACTAACTAATGTGAGAGGCTATCTGTTAAGATTCACTGAGGCCTATTGCTATAGTCATTTATGAAATAGCATAATTCAGTAGAGGACATGGTGATACCTATTAAAGCTACAGTCAAACTAGATACCCTTTGATTACATTTATCATAGAACTTGCTGTTTTCTTTGCAAGGCAGATACGATAATAATAAACAGTGAGCAAAGAAAGTTAATCTGCCTTCATAGAATTCAATAAAAAGTCAGTGCAGATCCCACAGGCAGTTGCCAACTCCAGTTTAAAAGAACATTGCATCAGGTAACATGGGATTATATGATCTACCTTGGTGAGAATTTCAAATATATAGTAGTATGTCTGGCTCTTTCTTTGCTGCTCTGTCCTATAATTTTGTTGGCACAGGGAAAAACTCATGTAAGTGGACAGATCATAGATTAGAGCTGCTAGGTGGTAGCCTCTTTTGGAAAATTTTCGTAGTCTTTTATCTATCACCCGTATTATCTACTCATTCCAAGCAGGAGCACCTGTTTATCATCTGACTCTGCCATCTCTTTGGCAACACATTCCTGGGGCAAGATAATACTGAAATACTTTTTGCTCCATGTTCAAACCTTAATACTTCAGGCTTCATTTGCAATAAAAATGTTGTCTGAGTCATCTACAGGGAAGTTTCCATACAATCAGTGTATATATTTTAATAGATTTGACTAGCACCACAGGCTGTTCTGATTATTTTTTCTACTGTTGAATTTATCTTAAAATAATAATCAGATTTCCCAGTGTTGAACTTCACTAAGAATAAATGCAATGTGATCAGCAGGGCCGTCCTTAGCCATAGGCAGAATAGGCAGCCGCCTAGGGCACCAAAAGGTCTGGGGGCACCACTCTGCTGGGAGCCTGGACAGACGGGAAGCAGTGGAGCATGTAAGAGCATGGCTGCTGGGTCCTAGAGAGAGCCGAATGCAGCACAGTCTGAGGGAGGGGCTGCAGGGAAGTCACTGGGAAGGGGTGGGGGAAGGAACTCACCTGCAGGGGCTGGGCTTGAGATGCTCAAGCACCGAGAATATTCAAGGCTGGGGGCTGTGCTCCACCAATATTTGGAGCTGGGTTTTTCCCCTGCCCCCGCCTCGGAGCTTCCCTGCCTGAAAGAAAACAGCCAGTGTCTCTCTCCTTTGTTTGTGCTGCTTTTGCCTAAGGCTATAGAAATCAGTGGCAGGCAGCCTCTTGGAGCACCGGGGGAGGGGAAGAGGGAGAGAGGAGGGGGAAGGAGGGGCACACATGCTTGGGAGCTCTCTCCCCCGGCACCCAGTGGCATCAGCAGGGGTGGGGAGGCCACACATGATGGCAACCCCCAGCCCGGGTATCCATCATAGGGGAGGCGAGTGGGCTTTCTGGACCTGAGAGAGTCCCTAGGAGCATGTGCAGTGACCGTGGTGCAGAGTGAGTGTGCCGCGGGTGGTACACCCTTTAAAGTATACAGGTGTTATAAAGTGGGAATGTTCTTAATGTTTTCTCTGACTACTGTGTGGGTGCCTCAGTTTCCCCTATGCATTTCTCAAGGATCTAGATGGTGGGATAAGGGTGTGTGATGTTGTTTGTAGAGCCCTAGAGTGCCAGTAATGATGCTGTCTGCACAGAGAATGGCCGAAACCCTGTCTCCAGGCAACTGATGGCCTGGGTCGCTCTCCTGCAAGGTGCCAACTGAACGTGTTGGAGAACAAAGAAATCAGGTGGCCTCCTAATGCCTGGAAAAGAGACAAAGGCCAGAAGGAGCGAGTGTCAGTGCCTGTTTGGACTTCCGGGAAGTGCATGGTGTGGAAGAGGATGCTGGGATGCTTTGGAACTACTCCATACAAAGCCAGTCAGGACTCCGGGGGAGCTCCTCTCTCTGAGCATACTGTCTCCGGAGCAAGACGCTTACACCTTCCTGGGTATGACCTCAGAGCATTCAACATGCCCTTCCACACTGTGTGCTTTCCGCAGCGAGTGTGCCCAGGGCAGGTCCTGGGCAACCAGAGGTCCCTGCACCCCAACTCAGCCAGCCAATAAAACAGAAGGTTATTAGACGACAGAAACACAGTCTAAAATAAAGCTTGTAGGTACAGAAAACAGGACCCTCAGTCAGGTCCATCTTGGAGGGTGGGAGCCTAGACCCAAGTTCTGGGCCTCTCCCCCATTTCCCCAGCCAGCTCCAAACTGACACTCCTCCTCTAGCCCTTGTCTCTCTTCTGGGTCTCTTCTGATCTATTAGTCCTCAGCACCTTCAATTGGCACCTTGCAGGGGAAACTGAGGCACCCACAGAGTATATTCAGAGAAAACATTAAGAACATTCCCACTTTTTCAACAACAATTGCAACAAAATATAATACCGTATATTGAAGCAGGCAAGTGCTGCTTCTGACTTTACACTTTTAATTGACCTTTGTAATCTTGTGGTTGCCTGACGCATTGTAGCTTTTTTTTATATCGGCCTTACAGGGTGACAGCGGGGTGGGGTGGGGGCGGCACCAACATTTGGGCACCACCAAAAATTATACAAACCTGCCGCTATGCTTACTTGTGAATGTGACTCTTTCCCCCGGCATGAGGGCTGTCAGGGCTGTGTTTGGGTGAGGTGCCAGGGGAGGTGAGGCTGGCTGCCCCTACCTGCTGAGGAATGACAGTGAAAGTAACTCACTTCCTCGCAGGCTGCCAGGATTGGAATGGTCAACACACGGCTGGGCTGGGGATAGCCAGATAGCATGTGTGAAAAATCAGGACAGGGGGTTGGGGTAGGGTGAGCAGATGTCCCACTTTTATAGGGACAGTCCCAATTTTTGGGTCTTTTTCTTATATAGGCTCCTATTGCCCCCACCTCCCATCCTGATTTTTCACACTTGCTGTCTGGTCGCCCTAGGTGGGGGTAATTGGTGCCTATATAAAGACAAAGCTCCCCAAATATCGAGACTGGCCCTATAAAATCAGGACATCTGGATCTGGTCACCCTAGCTGGGGAGGACGTGAATTCGACCCCTGGATCTAACTGGAACCTAGTCTTTCGCGGTAGGGTGATTTTATCCGACTTATCGAAATTACAATAGCCGAGCGTGTACACTTGTAGTTTGAGTATTCTGCATCTAGGATTGGTTTGAATGCCTTTGTAGTTCAGATATCAGGCAGATAAACATAAAGAAATGTTGGGGAAATATAGAACTTTTTGGGGGAGAAACTTTTTCCTATACCGTGTTACTGTGCAAATAGACCTCACAAATCCTTTCGTGTAATATGTTCATCCCTTACTAGTCATATTGATGATAGGAGCTACAGGTATGTCGGCAGCCTTACAAGCACATGTGCTAAAGGTGGCACGTGAAGCTGATTTTTGATGACGATCGCAACGGGGTGGGTGGGGTGGTGGGCATGAATTGGCTTAGACCCTACCGTGCTGCTCTGAGGATTCTCGGCTGGCTTTGCTTCACCCATTGCACCTACCACTCAGGTAACAGGTCCAGCTGCGCCAACCCTCGCCAATTTCCATTCCCTCAAGCACCCGGCTGGCCTGGCCTGGAGACCCTCAAGGAACTCCAGTACTGGCAGCAGGCTGAGCAGAGCTTGTTGCGGCACTAGATCTGTTATGAGAGCTCTCCCGCTGAGCCACTCAATCCCGCTGTCGAGGCGCTGGGTCGGATCCATCTTCACTCAGTGAGGCACCGGGCTTGCATAGAGTGGGGCAGAAAAACTAATTCAATGAAATAGGAAACACAAAGAGCAACTAATGACAAAGTAGCAAGAAGGCCCTAGAGCAGTAGGTCCCCCACACCTTTCTCTTCTATGCCCTAATGGTGCCGTGGTGGCTGGCGGAAGGCAGGGAAATGAACGAGCATCCGCCGAAATGATTATCCCCGAAATTCCGGCGGCAAATGCAGCTTGGTCATCCAGAGAGCGTTGGCGCCGACACCCCAATAAATGCCGTACCCGAATTTCGGCAAGACTATTCGGCAGGTATGCTCGCTTCCTACCGCCAAGTTATGCGTGGGTTGTGACATGGAGAAGCCCCTGTGGGGCACCATGGCGGCTCCGCGGGTCATCCTACCGGTTGTGGACCCGCTGGACCTACTATGGGAGGCCTCCTGAAGGCCGATGGTGATCATTTTGGATGTTAAATGGACTTGAACCGCGTAACGAACGAAGAACTGAAGTTTTGCCACATGCCCAAAAATCAATGATAGACCATCCTGATACAGTTATTACATACCAGCAATACTTGCCACACTCATATCTTCTACTGGACAATTCTGTACAACGTAGTAGCATATTTCAATGTGGTGCGTGTTCTGAGAACCGAGTATTCGCTCAAAACTAAAGGCTTCATAAAAGCTATCTCCGCTTTACAATGAGTTCAGGAGGAACGCTTGTAATCTGGCTTTGCCTTCATTCTTACAATGAACAACGACATCACTTGATGTCTTTCGTCCAACCCATACCAAGTGGACTATTTCCATACATGACTATAATTAGCAACAAAGCCATAAAAAATAATGCCAGAAAAGATGTTCTTTAATTAAAACTAATAACCTGTTCCAATACCTCTTCATATAAATTTCCAATAAAATGTTGACAAATTAAAAAAATTATATTATTTGCATCGTTCTGTCAAATCAGAATTTTTTCTATAGTGCTACTTTTTAGTGCTAGTTCATCAGCATTACAGTGTGCTTCATTAAGTTAAACTGGTTTTAGGAACATGCCTCTGGCAAGTTTTCCAATACTGTAAGCTTATGCTTGTGTTGCTAAGAGCAAGACAGGCACAGGGGCACCAGTTTAATAATCTCGCCTAGGGCACCATAAATCCTAGGGACGGCCCTGGTGATCAGATGCATCAATTTTAACTGAATTGTTAGTGAGCTGTTAAAAGGTGCTTTGTAAGCAGATCTTTAATCTAAAACTGTACTTGGACTATTGCTACAGGTCTTTCATTATTAAACAGCAATGCAGAAAAGCTGAAAACAGTAAAGAGTCCAGCTATAGAAATCCCATTGTGAATGAAAGACTGGCAAACTTTCACTGGGGATCCATAAAATGCTTCAACAGAATATTGTGTATATATCAGCTACTTGCCTATATACTCAGCCTGAAAGTCACCTACAGTAAAAGCTACACTGTAGAGAGTTAACTGAAAGATGTAAACTACTTGGGAAAATCTGACAGAGAAACTTGCTTGTTAAATTAGGCGTTGAATAATAACAAAAGAGGAGTCTGTAGGGTAGTTTGTTACCTGAAGGGCTTGAAATAGAATACAGTGCACTCCAAATTCCACGTAGACTATTCCTTATACTCACTAAATATTATAAAGATGAAAGAGCTCATTCGGTTAAAACAATACACTATATAAGAGCAAGTTTAGGTTTCCATCCAGTACTAGGTACGTTATATAATAAATATAATGGATTTCATCTTCATAAGTCCAATATAATTGCCCTAATTCATCAATACATTACTCCAATTCTCCATAATGCTGGTGTTGCTCAGTTGAAACCTGTGAAGTTACTCCACCATAAAACTAGAGTAACACGATGGTAAATCAGTGTTTCCATTTATATGACCCAATCCTGAATGTCTTTTCTACAAGGGATTCCCACCAATTTTAATGACAGGTCTTTGCTGTGAGAGTGAACTTCATCTCTGCAGAGAACAAAAACAAAGTCTATGTGCAACTTAAGTGAAAACAAGAACATTCCAGTGGGATCCTTATTAATCATTGTGAAAACATTTAAGGCCTGATTTTCACAAGCGTTGGGCACTTGCAGCTCCCACAGAGCTGTGGGTACTCATCAGTTCTAAAACTAAGGCCATTAAAACGATCAGTTTATGAGGTCACAAGCTCATCTTCTCCCCTTCTGTCAGGATAGATAATGCCAGATCCCTTTCACTGGCTGAAAGCTCTCTACTGAGTCCGCTAATATTTTATGTATGAACAATGCTCCAGAGTTGTAGAAGCATCTTCAGGCTTAATAGAGAGATATCTGGGTGAAATTTAATGGCCTATGATAAACAGGAAGTCAAATGAGCTAATCCAATGGACCATTCTGGCCTTAATCACTACAAAACTATGAAAGAAGAAGGATTTGGGGGAGTTTTGCACACAAATTGCTTTCAATAAACTATTTTTTGTGTCTAGTCTTGTACTCAGGACTATGGCAAAATGCCTATTGGCTTCAATAGAAATTTTGCCTCAATAAGGATCAATTGCATCAAGCCCTTGCATGGTCAACACTATAAGTTAGTTTCATAATCCTGTTTACTGATTATAGAAATAAAGCAGGACCATCCACCAACTAAATCATCCCAGCCAAGGCTTTGTCAAGCCGGGCCTTAAAAACCTCCAATGAGGGAGATTCCACCACCTCCCTAGGTGACCATTCCAGTGCTTCACCACCCTCCTAGTGAAATAGTGTTTTCTAATATCCAACCTAGATCTCCCTCACTGCAACTTGAGACCATTGCTTCTTGTTCTGTCATCTGCCACCACTGTGAACAGCCTAGATCCATCCTCTTTGGAATCCTCCTTCAGGTAGTTGAAGGCTGCAAACAAATGCCCCCTCACTATTCTCTTCTGCAGACTAAATAACCTCAGTTCCCTCATCCTCTCCTTGTGAGTCATGTGCGCCAAAACTCCTGATAATTTTTGTTGCCCTCCGCTGGACTCTGTCCAATTTGTCCACATCCCTTCTGTAGTGGGGGAACCAAATCTGGACACAACACTCCAGATGTGGCCTCACCAATGCCGAATAGAGGGGAATAATAACTTCCCTCGACCTGCTGGCAATGCTCCTTCTAAGACAGTCCAATATTCCATTAGCCTTCCTGGCAACAAGGGCACACTCCTGACTCATATCTAGCTTCTCATCCACTGCAATCCTCAGGTCATTTTCTGCAGAAGTGCTGCTTAGCCAGTTGGTCCCCAGACTGTAGCAGTGCATGGGTTTCTTCCTTCCTAAGTGCAGGACTCTGCACTTGTCCGTGTTGAACCTCATCAAATTTCTTTTGGTCCAATCCTCCAGTTTGTCTAGGTCACTCTGAACCCTATACTATTCAGCATATCTACCTCTCGCCCAAGCTTAATGTCATCTGTGAATTGCTGAGGGTGCAATTAATCCCATCATCCAGATCATTGATAAAGATGTTGAATAAAACTGGCTCCAGGACCGACTCCTGGGGCACTCCACTTGATACCGGCTGCCAACTAAACATCAAGGCATTATCTACAGAAGTACACATTTCAATGTAACCTTATCAATAGAGTCATGACTGATTTCTCCATTATATATACTATGTATGTGTGCTTCTGTGTATTTTATATATTTGCGCTTCAGGCACTTTTCTCTCTAGTATGTGGTCTGGCTTATCATACCTCCACTTTGCTAGTGCTTCAGAAGATGTTGCTTTTCATGAGAAAGAGAAGGTGTAGCGAGGTGGTGGGATGCCCCACTGAGGGACGAGCCTCCCCTAACACCAATGTGGGCGGAGCCACTGGGTCCTGCGCCTGCCCCTGAGGTCATGGCGCAGACCCGGAAGTATAAAAGCTCACCTGCAGAGCTCAGTGGAGAACCAGCCGCCGCAGAGACCAGACGTCTGTGACCGAGCTTCCTCTTGGGAGACAGCAACAGGCCGCAGCCAGCCGGAGCTCGCATCCGGCCAGCTGAGCCTACCCCTTGCTTGCTAGCCCGAGGAGGACTGGCTGAGCCTGCCTCTTCCTAGTTACCCCGAGGAGGAGCCGAGCCTGCCCTTCGCTGCATACCCCAAGGAACCGATGCTGTTCGAGACAGCTGAGGATGCTAGCATGACCCAGGTACCCTAAGAGGGGGAGTTTGGAAGTAGCCCGGGGGCAGCCGACCCCAGTCTGGCTGCAGCACTGCCCGAACCTATGTCAGTGTGTTGCAGCCAGGATCCCCACTGACAGCAGCGAGTCTTTGTCGCTGCTAGAGCCCCGGGTTGGGATGCAGTGGAGTGGGAGGGCCTGCGTCTCCCCTGCCACCCACTCCCTGGGTGGCAGACTCCCCCTTGTTCCTGGCCTGGAGAGGCTAGGGCCTCCTGCTATGGAACTACTGAATCTGCCCCTGCTTAAAGGCCTGAGTCTCTGACTATTTGTTTGTGCCCCACCCTGACCTAGGGCCTGAGCTGCTATGAACTGCTGACTCAGCCCCTGCCTAAGGGCCTGAGTCTCTGACCATTTGCTTACCTCCCCGCCCTGACCTAGGGCCTGGCTGCTACAGAACTATTGACTCAGTACCTGCTTAAAGGCCTGAGTCCTTGACTGTTTGTTCATTGCCCCACTCTGACCTAGGGCCTGGGCTGTTACTGAACTGCTGACTTAGCCCCTGCCTAAGGGCCTGAGTCTCTAACTGTTTGCTTGTTGCCCTGCCCCAATCCAGGGCCTGGGCTGCCACTTGACTATTGACTCAGCCCCGCTCCAAGGGCCTCAGCCCCTAACCGAGTGTGCGTTATTCCCCATGACCGCAGAGCCAACGGCCGGCAAACTAGAGTGAGGCCGTGGGATACCCCACAGCCCCACTGAAGGACGAACCACGGCAAAGCCGCACCACAGAAGGGTATAATTATGGCTATCAGCATGACGTTCGATGCTTGTGCTATCATCAGCAAGAGGAAAATGAATCACCTCTCTATCAACTCTACTTCTTCCACCTCAACTCTGAAACCTTGAGTTCCCTCCCAGTCTTGTTTCTTTGTAGACAGTAAAAATGTGCGGCCTGAAATACACTGCTCAAGCAACAAAAATCCTCTGCAGACTTAAGATAGACAACTTTTAAGAGGGCTTTTTAGAACATAATAAACTTGGATCATCCTGCTGAGCTCATTGACAGCAAAAATCAATCTTGCCAAAGCTCCTGTTCAGTGCACAGACAGTGAAAGAGGAAATTTTCTGGTTTCTATTTCAACTCCATTCCTTTTTGGTCAAGTTATATATTTGAATCCTACTCTTCTTGCTATGGAGAACATTTCTGAAAGCAAATATTTTTAATTTGAAAATGTAGCCGTCAATGCCTTGCCAACTTTTGGCAATTTAGTAGCTTTATAGCTCAATGATTCAAATTCAGTGTCCACTGCTAAACTCCACATTTACTGTGGCCCTGGAGGTATAAATGTTTATAGGAATAGAGTGGGACTTGATATAATATAATCTGAGATACTGTTTCAAGCTAACCACTGATTTTGTAAATCTGTTGAAAATAGCCCTTTTTCTTTGAAAATGTTTGCTAGAGGTGTAATCCTACAACTAAACTAAATTCCTATTAATTTTAATGGGAGTTTTGTACAAGTAAAGACTGAAGGATTGGCCTCTGAATTTGCCTGCTTACATCAAAGTGTTCAGATCAGTACATGTACATAATTTTTTACTATAATATGGTAACTGAGTGCACAAATGGATAATTAGATCTTTTGTGCATGCAGCTACTGTGACTGTGTTACGTGACTAGATAAATTATGTGCATGTAAAACTCTGAAAATCTGGCCCTAAATGCCTAAATACTTGAAATCTAGAATCTGCTTAGTACTTTGCCAAGGGGAAGACACATGAAGTCTTCACCAACCTGTCCCACAGCCAACAAAAAGGAACAGGAAGATTTTATCCTATGTATTTTAGGGCTAATCCATCCCCATTCCTTTTAAAGCATATCACACCCTGAAGGGGACATGGAGAAGGCAAGGCCATGGCTCCACCCCAAAAATGAGCAGCACAGGAAGTAGCGGACTGCAGAAGTGGGAATAAGCTGCATCACACTAAGATGTGTAGTACCAGGCAGCATGTCTCCTGGAACTCCCCCACTGTCAGTGGCATTTTGCAGCCCTCTAAAGGATGTGCCTAGAAAGCACAATCTAGATCTTAATCAGTTGGCTAAACTTTTCATGTTTGATGTAATGTGTTTCCTCAGTGACTGTCAGAGATTTCCTCACAATTTTACTATATGGTCATCCTCTATTTTAAAGCAGTAACACCATACCTGCAATCAGCTTTATTCATACATCAATCAAGAACAGAATGATACTGTGTAAATTTCCTGCAGTAAAATAGGTTAATGTTGAAAATCAGGATGCTTGTTTTCGAAAACAAAACAGATTTTGAAAATCAAGCTCAGTCCATTTCTTGTTTAAGCAGTTGGGTTAGTTTTAAGAAAGAAGTTAAGCATTAGAAAGTCAAGCATTAGAAAACTTCAGCTTCAAAATTCAGAGGTGCTTAAAAACTCAGGGCAGTGAATGTTATTTTTCAGCCTGTTCCAACTTTCCTTGAGTATTGCCAATCTTTTCTTATTTCTATCTCTGGAAAGCAGGGCTTCGGAGTATAATGTTGCACCAGTAAAAACTTCCACTAATGAACTGAGGCATGCAACCAAAAAGCTTAATGATGAGTGGATGTCCAAATGCCCGCCAACCATTTATACCTGCAATTTTCCCCTAAATTCTAAAATACAGATTATCTGCTGCTGTGATATTCTTTTGGTGCAGCTTTTGGCAGGCAGTTTTTATAGACATGATGTGATATGTGCTATTTAGTGTTTAGATTAGGCTAGCTATACTGGGAATATCCACAAATAATGGGAATGTTTTCATTGACTTGTTTCCAGTTAACATTTGGTCTGCATATGAAAAAAATAGTGCATCTTGTCCTCATGATGAAGGTAATACTGGAGGACAGCAGACATTCAGAAGAAAAGAGGATTTTTGCAAGGGACATGTCTGTGAACTCCCACTGTCACTGATATGTCAAAAATGTGGCATAGTCCCCAATACTGCCAACAATTACATAAATGCTTACTTTATATACACTGAAATCAAACGGGACTAGTCACATGCAAACACCCATCAATGCACCATATTTTGCAATTTTTTAAAAAAAGCATGGAGGAGTGTGATGTGGTATACCAACCCCAAATGCGGCTAGACTGGATTAATGAGCGCTAGTGGATCAATCAGCCTCACCCTGCTACACTTGCAATAGGTGTCAAGCATGAAGGTAGATATTAAATAGGCTGAACCTATTTATGTTGGTGGTGATCAGGAAGGAGAGCTGATCACCAGCATCTACTCAGTGAGAGAAGCCTGCCTAGATCCAGGGAGCTGGAATGGACTGCTGGCAGATAGAGTCTCTCTGAAGGAAAGTGGGCCTATAACAGACAGCCTGAGACAGTTGGGAAAGAAAGCAGCAGGAAGTGAGTCTGTGACTGTGGAGGGCCCTGCAGCAGCAGAAGGGGGGGGGGGGTGTACTCAGGCCCTGGCTGTTTATTAAAGGGTCCCTGGTCCAGAACCCAGTGGAGAGGAAGGGTCTGGGGTCCTCTGCCAGCACACTGAGGAAGGAAACTCCCTGCCGAGGGGTAAGGACTATTGAAAACCCCTGGTATCATAGGTAATGACTAATGAGTCGAGTCAGACTGAAGGCCCAACAGAACTATTGTTTGTTGGGCTATTACTTTACCCCAGAAAGGGCGGAACTATATCTGACCCAGCTGGAGGGCTGTGTCTCAGTAAGAAACAGGCCACCACAAGGCTGGGTCAGCTGTCAGCAGGGAGTGCTAAAGTAGAAGAGCCTGCGATGGCATGCCAGTCACAGGGTACATTCCATCTTCATTCCACTCTGTGAACACTTTTATGACACATAAAAGATCTGGAGCAGCATTAAGGGACCCACATAAAAGGGTCAGAGAAGTGAAAAGGAACCCTGGTTCCAAAAGGGGTATACGGCTGTCTCCCAAGGAACTCTCCATTAGCCCTGGTGTAGGGACTGTGCTATGGGTGGTGCTGGAGGTGGAGGATGTGTATGTAACTGAGCTACCAAACACAGAGCTGCAGAGATTCGAGGCAGTGCTGCAGCCCACCACACCCCTATCAAGGGCTGTCAGTGTTACACAGGGGGCCTCTCCAGGCAGTGAAGCAATTTGGGATAGCACCAAAGCGGCTTAAATCCATCTTAACCCTCCCTCCCTCTGTGCTGTGTTTCTTAGAGACACAGCACAGAATCTCATCCCATGACTTCATTGTCATCTCACCCCATTGACATCCACCAAGGTGTTCATGTGCAGGTTCATGCTGGAAATGTCACTTTCATTTTCCTCCTCTCATTTATAACAGTTACAGTCATCCAAGCAGGAGGCAGAAAGAATACCATGTGGCTTAGGTGGCGCATCACATCCAATGAATAGTGAGTGGTGAACATCATAGGTATAATCAAAGCAAACAGTTCAGGAATATAATTAGTAAACAGGATAAATGCCTAAATTTGCTGAATAAACTATTCACTATAAATTATTTCTCTAACTCTGCACCCAGAGTTATCACTTAAAACCATGGTGGGTGCTATCATTTTTGTTGATATGTTTGCTTAATTTCTGGATACTCTATAAAGTTACCTAATTAGAATCGCTGACTGGCAATATGCTGTCATGTAATTCCCCAAAAGGCTATCTTGCAAATGGTACTTACACAAAACACACATCACAGAATTACGTATAGCAAGCACTATTATGGCCATTTAAATAAGAGTTGCAGTTACAAGTGTCAAGAAGACCTCAGTTGGCTATGAGACTCCATCCCCTCCTCATGGAAAATGACCTGTCCTTGGCTTATCATACTTTGGTCATCTCCTGGCTGGACTATAGCAGTGCATTATACCTGGAGAGATGATGAGAGAGAGAATGAACCTTCTTCGACAGATGTTATTGTTTCACTTAATGCTCTACTGGAAGGAGCTGAGATACTATACTGATAAAGATGGAATAAAAAACCTTTATAGAATAAAATTAAGGTGAATAGTGGGCATTTGGCCAGCTCTGATTTGCTGTCTTATCTGATCTTGTGCCTTGTATTTCTACATAATTTTTCTCTTTTTTTTTTTCTATTGGGATTCTTAGTCTGAAAGAGAGGTTCCAGGAACAGTGGAATTTAGGGGTGGGGAGAAACAATAAAGAGAACTATGCAAATGTGCACAGTTTGTTAGACATTTACAGACAAAAAAGCTTATTCTGCACTAAGAAGGATCATTACTTTCAGTAATTAAGAGAAGTTTCCTCCAGGATAGCTCTTGTATTTACTAATTAGCATTCTTTTAAGAGAGTACTGGGCTCTAATTCATCACAGATATTCTTCTTGTTTTTCTGTAACTTGAGCCCAAACAAACAATTGTGTTTTTTTTTACTTGGGTTCTAATTACCCTTTTTCCTCATGTAAATTACATTTTTTGTGAGCAAGGTTTCTCCAATTACTATTGAGAGTTATCCACCCTAGGTCTGTTTTTTCCATTGGGGTTTACACCACTTAAGGAAAATCTGTTTCTAATCTAGTTCTTCATTCGCACACCACAGGATGCCAACACTTATGCATGTTTTTTTTTTAAGTCCAGAAGGAAAACTACTTCTTAGTCCTAGCAGTTTGCTTGGTTTTGTTGCAACTTTGTTTAGTGGAAAAAAGGAAGCAAAAAAATAGTATGGTCTAATAGCAAGAGCAGGATTTGGGCATCACGGCTCCAGAATTTGTTTTCTTCACTTTATTACTTGTCGACTACTCTGTGTCCATGGACAAGACACTTAGGACAGATTTTTAGGTGCCTAAAGATGCTGATAGGTGCTTAGTGGAATGTTCAAATACAATTAAGCAAGTTAGGTGCTCATCGTTCCTGCTTAAGCACTTTGAAAATCTCAGTAAGGACCAGATTTCAAAGATAATTAGGTGCTTAATGATGAGACAGGCACCTAGAAAGATTTTCAAAAGCACCTAACTCCCATTTCACGAACATAAGAACATAAAAATGGCCATTCGGGATCAGACCAGTAGTCCATCTACCCCAGTATCCTGTCTTCTGATAGTGGCCAATGCCACATGCTTCAAAGGGAATTAACAAAACAGGACAATTATCAAGTGATCCGTTACCTGTTGTCCAGTCCCAGCATCTGGAGTTTAGGTGCCTAGGTGCTTTTGAAAATCCAGCTAAGAGCCTATCTGTGTCTTTAGGTACCTAAATACCTTTGAAAATCTGGTCATTTAGGTATATTTTTGAAAAGCTCATAAGTGCTTCATTTAGGCCTGACCTTGCAACTACTCATGTGCTTCACGTTACTACCACAAGTAACCCAATTGAAATCAATGAAGCCACTCACTGTATTAAAGCCAAGCACATTTGTAAATAATTATAGGATCAGGGCTTTACACTCTTTGGAAGTTTTTAGCTAAAATCTTCCTTGTCTCAGTTTATGTACCTGTAAAATGCCACAGAGGTGCCATGAAGCTTAATTAATTCTTTGTAAAGCACTTTGAAATCTTAAATAGGAAATACTATGTGTGTTCAAATTATTATTATAAAGTGTGCTAATAAATCTCAATTATGCTCAGATATGCCTTGGCATCATGAAAAAATATTTACCTGCTCTGAAATCTGGAGCCCAAGTGATTATCATTTTTAAAAGGATAGCTGTTGCAATTAAAGAGTGTTCATACGGATTTTCAGTAGAAAGACCTTACTAGCTATTAGACTTTTGTTTTGTTGTTCTGTTACAAAGCTTGAGGAAACACTTTTAATTCCATAATATAGAAGGAATTGCATTTTAGTTAATTTAATAAAATGAGCCAAGTTTCCAACCCTAATTAAAAACATCTAAATTAACTTGCTAGCAATTATTTTTTTTTTTTTTTTCAGAGAAAAGTATTGTCACTGCTTCCTACTAAACTGGCTTGAGACAGGAGTGGAAGTCACAATGCTAAGTGGAAACTGATTCTGATTAGCTCCACTAGCTCCAGAAAAATACAGCTAAAAATATTTAAGAGGATAGTTGTTAAATAACAAAGAGATTACTTATGGTTTCTGGAAGTTTTATTGAGCAAAGGAGGGAGAAAATGCCAAGTAATCATAGAAAATGGACCATAGATCATGCTTCTGTATGAACATCCCTCCAGATCTAGCTATGAGGTGAAAGATTCCTGCCATCTCAGGCATCATTATTGCTTCTCTTCCTGACTGGGCATAAATTACTTCAAACAAAGTGGTCAAAGTGTTCACTCCAAAGATCCTTCCAAGTTTTACTGCAGTGGATAACCTAATAAACATCACCAGTGACAAAACAGAGTGCAGGAAAGCATCTGATTACAATTTTTAGGATGGATGACATAGCATTTCTGACACAACAGATGCAAGACCATGTAAAAGTAAATTGCTTCTCTCAAGCACAGAACTGATGATCTGGTAAACCACGGAAGGCAAAATAATCTTCATCTCATGGGCATTGCTGAGAGGGCCAATGCAGTTATATTTTTGAACAATGACAACCCTGTGTGCTTCCGCTTGGAACCATTGCAGATTAACTCTTAGTTGACCATTGTGCATCACTTGGTGAGTGGCCTGTGGGAAAGGTGATACCCATAATAATCTTTTGGCTACACCAGGGTGGTATCAAGGTAATAAAGGTTTCTCTCACAAAAAACAAAGATGAATATAGTTAAAGAACCAGACCATCTTATTTTTGTATGCCTGGTTAATATTTACTTAGTTCACTTTACTGATGGATATATCTCACTGGTAGAAGTACTGTGTTCTACAATGCTTCAAATATACAAAGACCAAAAATTAAATAAAGATATACAGAAGTTTTTCATTGAAAATCACCTACACTAATTAATATTCATGCAAAATAATACAAATTTCAGCCTTCCACAACATACACATCTAATTACCTCTGTCCCTGAACTCAATGGAATGCTTAACAAAAATGCAGTAAAAAAGTTGAGATCCTTAACATACAGAGAATAATTCAACCTTCTTGGCTACTAAAAGGTGGTCACTGAATGATTATAGCTGAGAAACTCAATAAGAACCTTCCATTTTACCAGATCCCAGCTTCCCTGTTTCCCCACCAATAAACACAACTTTGTTCACAAAACAATCCTGGGACAACAAATCCACTTTAAGATTTTCTCTTCATCCTATGGCTCTCTCACATCCACTGATTATCAACGCCCCTCAGGTCACTCCCAACAGCAGCACCTTTCGTGCCCCATGGGTCTCTCACCATTATGAATGTTAATCCTAATGTGAAGCCCTTTAAAGTTAAAGAAATTATTCCCAGTGACTTCAAACAGCTTTGAGTTAGGCCCCTGATGAATGGGGAAGAAACTTGTGATATATTTTCAGAGCTGAGCAGGTTTTCGCTGTATTGCCTCAGTTCAATTTAATAGGAGTTGAATAGCTGAAACCCCACACTAATATCTGAAAATTTAAGGAAAAGACTATGAATGTAACAGCTTTACTGTATCAGTAAATGCTTTTCAAACACATAGCATCCCATAGATTAAATAACAGGCCAAACTTGCAAGCTGGCCTTCTTGTAGCCACCAAAAGAGCAAACAGAAGACTAGGTTTTGCTTAGACCATAGACTGATGAGAATTATTGCAAATATATATATCGTATTTACAAATCATGTGCATTTGTACAAAGGGGATTTTCAGTACCTATGCAATCCTTCTCCAGCCTGCTATGATATGACCTTGTTATACATTTCTATCTGTTCTTTTCAAATGTCCCATTCCTTCTTATCCATGAGATCAAATTTAATAGCAGACGACCATCAAATGTTTCTTTCAAAGTAAAATTCCAAAATTATAAGAAAGTGTCACAGTACCCCTGAATTTTCACTTGTTTTTGAATTCAAAGATCTCCTACTGGCGAATGTATTTTTCTTTAAACATTTCATTTTGAACATGTACTCTGAATTTAGCAATAACACTTCTTTTTTCCCTGTCCAACTAATACCACTCCATCCTTATAAGAATAGCTCCTAGCAGTTATCTAAGTATAGCATGAATGAGCAACACTTCATGAAAGCTGTGCTGAAAACTCTTTCTCATGGGTAAGCCTGGGATTTTTTCTTTATCCTATTACCATTAACTTTTTATTAGTTTTTAAAAGCTTTGGTTTTATCACTTCTCTAAGCAAATCCACTTCCATAACCTTATCCACATGAGGAAAACTCAAGCACCATGGTGCTCACTGGAAATGTCTTGAATTAAGCAAGCGATTACATGGGTCTGAAAACTAAAGCACGAAAATGTATACCGAATGTTGTTCAATAACTTCACAGGTCTCTTGCAGCACAGAAGATAAGGCAAAAAAAGAGCTATGATAACAGCCATGGGTAACACAGTAAATCTTGGCTGCTTTATATAGGAAAGAGAAATTCCAGCCCACTTCACTGCAGCCATAGAGGAATGTGTTATAGTGGAGACTGTGTGCAGAAGATTCAGAGCCATGTTCTTCTTGAGCTGGCTGTGCAGCGTCGGGCAGAGGTGAGTCATGGGGGAATTTTCCCCACTCAGCATAGAGTATTAGATCAGCAGCAAGTTTAAGGAGGACACTGGACAGCACCTCCAAAGCCTGTGATGAGGAACTAACTCCTGCCCATCTGCCCCAAACCCAGCCTTGCTGCCCAGGCTAGGTGCTAGCACTGATTTGGCCTCATGGAATCTAATCCACAGAGAGATGGAAAGGGTGACGCACAAGCTAAGAGTAACTACAGGAATTGGAACTTTAGGGTGGCAAGAAATATCTATATGGATGAGAGTGAACAAGCCTTGCATAGTCTGAGTTCATTGAATAAACCGGGCACACCTCGTCCAGCTTTATTTTATTAGGAAAATAAGTAAACTGATAAGGCTTAGCCATGGCATCTGAGAGAGTCATCTGTGCAGCCAAATTCAGAAGTGATCCAGACTGAAGTCACTATGTGGGTGTAAGTGAACCTATATGGGCCAAATTAATTCCTGTTCTAATTCCATTAAATTTGGCCCAATGGGTTTAATTAGATTTAAAAACAAGCAAGAGGAAAAACAACTAAGAGGAAAGTGTAAGAAAGAACTTTTAGAGTGTCAGAGTAGTTCTGTGGACCTACCCTGTTAGCAGGTTACATCCCTTCAACGACATACTGATCCATTTCTGCCAAGTTACCATGACAGTTTATTGTGGTTCCTTTTCTCCACCCTGGATGAAGGGGTATGGGAGTTGCTCTTTGGCCAGAGAAAGTGGATATCTAGGACAGCTGGACTGTTGCTGGGATATGCTAGGGAACAAAGCCATAATAGATTTACTTTTTCATGTGAATTACCAATAAAGTCAAACCTTAGGACGAGGGCAAATTTGGAGTGGATCTGAGTCTCCTCTGTGTTTCATTTTTTGTGGTCATTTACACCTGTACAAAGTGACTGTAACATGGATGTACAAATGCTATGACTAGTATGAGTGAAGAATTTTGATTTAATAGTGATTGTCACTCACTTTGCACAGATGCAACTGATTGCATAAGGCAGTGGATAATCAGTCCCAATGGGTCTAAGTTCTGTTTAGAGCAGAATGGGAACTCCACTTGATTATAAATTTTAGAGTCCTGCCCCACTTTGACTTGCAACCCTCAGTGTGAAAGTTATGCAAATTTAGACTTCTTTGTGCTCAGTTAGTGCCTCTCACTAACATGCACCTTACACATCATCCCAGAATTTGGTCTCAGGAATTCATCCTCTTATCTACCCTCAAAGTATAAGTAAAATAATAACAACAATGCAGGAAACTGGAAGAGACATATATATATGCTGAGGGTGAGGTATAGAATCTAAAGGAAAAATCTGTCCCCAAATGTTGATTCTTCTGCAATACCATCAGGTGATATACAATTGGAAAAAACTGCACACCCAGTCCCATTGCCAGAATTCTGGAGATCTGCAAAGCTGCTGGATCACTGAGCTAATCCAGCAGCACTGGCATTCAGTCAGATAGGCATGCTACAATCCTCTCTCCTCACACAAGTGTATACATCAGCCATCACAACAACAGTGCTCTGGTACTATGATTCCCTCTGATCTTTCAATATGAGACTTAGTAGAGAAGCAGGATTAACAGTTGTTCTAGTCTTGTGCTTGTCTTCTTCCCCCCACCCCCATAAAGAAAGGAGGGTGCCCAGCTCTCTGGATCTCCTGAAATCCACAAATATTCCAAGGGATGCGTTGGAGGCTATGATTACTTGCACTGAGCCTTTTTCCCTCAGCTCCATGCCAGCTGCTGCTGCTGTCCCATGATTCCTTGGTGGGGCCATGCTACCAGTTTCCTCTGTGGACCTCTATCTTTAGAACTCCCCTGAAGTCAGGGTTCCACAACACCAAAGAGGCAACAGAAAAGTTAATATAGTTCCATCTATATTAATGATTCCATATATTCCCCAGATAGACCAGGAAGAGAACATGATGTGCATTACCTCTAATCCTGTTTGGTCCATCCATTACATACATTCAGGTCTCTGACTCTGGAAGGACCTCCATAGAATTCAGGACTGATAGAGAGTTTCAGGTAAGTAGCTTAGTCGTTTCTGCTGTCTGGGATCCCCTTAGTGCACAGTTCACAGAGGAAAAGACAGTCTGCTCTCACTGAAAGAGAGGGATGGAGCCAAAAGCCAACTCTGATCTACTGGAAAGAATGGCCTCTTCAAGTTAAAGTTACCGATTTATCTATGCCTTCACATTATGCCCATCACCATTGCATCTAGGCTGGAAGGTGATGTGAACACAAACCCAAAAGTGTGTTCAAAATCTGGATCTGAGCTTTGAGTCCATAAGTAGTTAAGCTCAGACACAGTTGAGGAAGAAGAAGAATTTGATAATTTTTTGGCCTCTCAGACTGTTTTGGGGCAGTCACCTGGGTGACACAATTCTGGATATAACAGGAGATTAACTGAAAGCGTACAAAAATCACTAAAATTCCAAACAGGATAGTTAGGGCTCCCTGAAACAACCAGTTTCCTATGCCAGAGAAATTGAACAGGTTACTTAGCCACTTCCATAAAGCACTCGGCTCTACTTGGGGAAGATATGTGATTTGTGCCAAGTGGCTAGCGCGATCTATTACCTCATTGGTATCGTCAGGTATAAACAGACAACATTGTTTTCCAGTGAGAGCACAGGTCCCTCCTTTGGCCACCAGCACTATGTCCAATACCTGACGGTTCTGGAGGGCCACCTGTTGGATCGCCCGTTTCTTTGGCCAGGGCTCTTAAACTTTCTCTGGTTTTATTTGCCATTATTTCAACTACTGCTTGTAACCTCAGGAGCCTTTTTGCCTGGTGTATTACTCCCATATGTCTCTATTGCCTGCCCGCCTGCAAAGTTGATATAGTGGGATTTGGAACTGCCAATAGCCTCTTCCAGGTGTCATTACTGTTCCATATTGTGTTAAACCAGACGGTCCTCCAGTGGGTCTGGGGAATTGAGTGGATAGCCAGGACAGGAACACCAGTTTTGAGAGTGGGCTGGAATGTGGCTGCAGACCAGCATTTAGAAATAATAAGGGACTGAGCTTATCCATACTTGCTGCTGGATAAAGAATTGTCATTGTGGACTCCCCAGACCTTAAGACGCCAGCAGCCAAGAACAGGCACCACCAGAGGCGCATGTTGGAGGAGGGCCCTTCTGGTTCTGACAACCTCACTGAGGGACTGCAGTCACAGTTTTATGTCCACCAGGCAGCAGGCGTTAGGCTCACTACTGCTTCTTCTTGGGCCTTGCTTTATGTAGTCATCTGCTTCTGGCACCCTTACGAGAGTGTAGATTGTAGGTATTGCAGGCTATTCCTCTACGTCTTCTTCTGGAGTCAAAAATTGACTCGCGTAGTCCTGAGGTGATGATTGGTTCACTGGAGGTGGTGCATTCTTACACTGCGAAGCCTGTATCCACTCTGAGATGCCATACAGTTTAACAGCCGTCCCTTGATCCAGGGCCGGCGCTAGGATTTTTGACGCCCTAGGCGCCGGGACAGTTTCGCCTTCCCCCCGCGCAGGTCTCGCAGTCCGGCGGAGCTGCCGCAGGCATGCCTGCGGCAGGGTCCCGGAGCCGCGGGCCCTGACCCGGGAGCGCCGGGCGCCCTGGCTGCCCGGACGCCGCGGCAGCTCCCTGACCCCCGGGAGTTGCTGGCGCCCCGGGCTGCCCGACCACCACGGCGGCCCTGACCGTGGACGCCCTGGGTTGCCGGGCCACTGCGGCGGCTTCCTGACCCAGGGTGCCTGGGCTGCCGCGGCTTGCGCGCTGACCCGGGGCTCCCTAAAGCTCCGGCTGGCATGCAGCTGCTCCGCCGGGCAGCTCAGAACTACGCAGCGGCCGCTGCAACCATTTAAAAAATTATGGGGGGGGGGTGCTGTTTTTGGCGCCCCCAAATCTTTGGCGCCCGGCAATCCTAGTTCGCCTAAATGGTTGCACGGCCCTGCTTGACTTCTGGCTATAACAATGGCTTCACACCTTATCTTTTCCTGACGCGTACATTCCTCATTCACTAAATAGATTGAGAATACAACAGTAGTATTTTATTATCGAACAAAAACGCATTGCAAATTAAACCTTGCTATGTTTTACAATAATAACTAAGACAATTTACATTGAGACCAGGCCTTCAATGTTTCTCTATTTTACTTAACAGACACAATAGAGAATCTTGTCTCTTACTAACTAAATCTTAAAACAAAGAGATTAAGAGAGGCCCAATTTGTAATGCATATGGGAAAAGAATCTTATAGTCCAGAGGGTCTTTTTTTTCTGCTATTCAAAAGGGTGGCTAGCAAGATGAAATCAAATCTACATTAATCTTATGGACATTATAAAATCCTGCTCCTACATATCCCCTTTTGACACTAAGATTATTAATCGCCTGTGTCACTTTCTATTTAGTCCACATAATAGAAAAACTGGGAGGTGATTTGGGCCTGTGGCTTTAGTTTTGCACTATTTGTTTTATCCACCAGCACATTTTAACATTTTAATTAAACACATACAATTAAACCAAACAATTAGGGGGTTTGGGAGACCATACAGAAATATTATACCATGGTAAGCTGTTATGTTTTTCTGTAGTGGCAATTCTTAACATGTCCCCATTTGTGTAAAATATGAATGGTCCAGTTTTCCACATTTATTTTTGGAACTATGTTACCTGTTTACCTTTTAACAGATGATTTGGTAACTGTTTGCCATTCAGTGTCAAGCTTGATAGAGAATTCAGCTAATCAGTGCTTACAGTAACTGAGACTCTTGTTGTTGTTGTTGTTGTAGCAAATAGTATGTGATTATTGTACAACAACAGTACTTACAGTACATTTACATTTGTCTTCTGGTGGGTTGCTAACACTTTTAAACACTTTTCCCAAGAATAACACATCCATAGCCCATTATACAGTATTTGGATTATCTGAAAGACAAAATAATTTTTTACCCTTTGGGGTGGCATTATGATTATTACTTAAAAGATTCTTTCTTTTACAATATCCTTGCTGATTGCAGGCAAAACGAGGAATTAGCCCATATTTTCCTGTTGTTTTTGTTCTATAGGCAGGCCAGGTTTTATGGGTTCTAATTTTTAAGGGTTATGGGAAATTAATTCCATTGTTTGTTATTAAATTCATGAGGTGGTTGAACCTCAAGTTTTCCTCTTATTATAGCAGACAAGTTGTCAATGTTTTCCTGCGTTATTAAACTTTAAGTTTATTCACTGGTAATAGCTGAGAAGCATCATTACCATATTACTTTAAGGATTTTTCCAAAATCATACACACTATAAGTTGTTACAGGGTACCTACTAATATTAAATTATTTCAGTGTTTAATATTAACAATAACATTAGCATCAAATCTCTTAAAGATATCTTGTTATACCATGCCTTTTTTGTAGGCATTTGTTGTGACGCAGGTATGTTCTTTATGTGCTGGCAGTTTCCCTTTCCTTTATCAGTTAGGTAATTTGCATCAACACAGGCTTGGCTTTTGGATTCAAAGCCCATCAGCAGAGCTCAGAGACTCTGTCTTAACACAGGGATCTGGAAAAAAACCACAGCCTATTGTGGCTCTTTTTGGGAGCCCTAATAGGATTTTAATTCAGCAGCACGTTTCATTTGCATTTTTTTACCCCTTTCTACAATATACACTCACATGTCCTAGGAAATGCACATTCTTTCTATACTATAACTTTGTCAAAAACATAGCCATATTAAATTTTTAATTAAGGTGTAACTGTTTGTTTTGTTCTCACAGATTTTCATGTACCCTTATAAAGTACAGTCTGATACACAGAGCTATTTACGGCTCAGTGTTTTTAACATTGCTTTTTTTTGTTTTGCACCGTCCTTGCTGTTGCTTCAGAGGGTTCACTGTTTAATTTCCTATTCTTTATTACAGCTTTTATCTGCTATTGTTCAAAAAAAACCACCCCAACAAACAAAAAGACTTCGAATCTTTCCCTGTTCTCCTATTTTGACTGCCCTATTGCAGCATGACTTGGTCTTTATTTTAAACATTTTAATTTTTGTAAAGAATCAAGTTACCCTTAGGATTTAATTGCTAAATCCCAAAGCCAAACAAGCACTATTTACCTGAGTTCTTGCAAGAAAGTTCTGTCCAGTTTATGCTGACTTGTAATCTAGGTCAACATTGATTTTTAGTGGCATTAAAACCAAGACAAGCCACTTTATATCTCACACCTAGAAGAAACAGGAGTTTGTACAGACCAAGATGATATTAGTTTAATCTTAGACATTTACGCTTTTCACAGACAATAGATAATATACATATTTCTTTTCCATAACTTTCTTTACCACTGCTTTGTTTTACCATAGCTTATATATATTTGGATTATTTACGGGCACTCTTTCTGGAAACGGGCCCATTTCCCTTTAGAATGGCTACAAGAACCAAGAATTCCTCTCTCTTAACATGGCTTTTAACAGTTTCCAAAGTTTAACTGACTTCCTTTCTCGTTCGCCTTCTGTAGAGGTTAACTTTTCAATTCTCTTTCTTATACTCATGTGTTATGTCCCAAAATTGACCTTTATCACCTTCAGATTTCACCATTTTAAGAGTTGTTCCAGGGGTCTGAATTGTACTTACTGCATCTTCTTCTTAACTCCTTGACACTATTTCCGCTTAGGGCTTTCAACTGTTCTCAGTTTATCTGTTGTTCCTGCTTGTTGGCGCCAATCCTGCTTTTTTTCTAATGCACCATTTGTCGCTGCTATTTAGGGGACCGAATGTGTTGCTCCACTCACATTTTGATATTAGTAAATGTTTGAAAGGAAGGGCACTAGGAATGGGAGTTGGTGGGCTAGTAT
This sequence comes from Chelonoidis abingdonii, assembly GCF_003597395.2. Taxonomy (NCBI): domain Eukaryota; kingdom Metazoa; phylum Chordata; order Testudines; family Testudinidae; genus Chelonoidis; species Chelonoidis abingdonii. The sequence goes on from NC_133769.1 coordinate 37,730,469, forward strand.
CGCGCGAGTCCCACACTGTCAGTCGCAGCATTAGGTAGCTGGAACACTAAAGAATCCAGTTTTTGAGGCAGTCTAACAAAGGCCACCAGAGGAAACTAGAAACAACCCGGCGCCCTTGTGTATAGTCCTTTTTAAATGGTATCGGTGACGCAGTCGTCAAAAAAAGGGAACGACATTGAAAGGTGCAGCGCTCTCGCTCAATACAATCTCCGTCTGAGACAATTTTACGAAGTGATGAATCGTCCATGTTTACTACCCAAAACAGACTAAGAGTCAGTACTTCAGAAATCTATGAAAATCTATGGATGGATCAATTTATTAGACTTACAGGAAGGTAGGACGTATCTAACCAGAGTTCTGGTGGATATCTCTTTCCTTAGATAGGATTATAATAGTGTGGGTTACTGGAAGCGTGGTGCAATACATAAGTCTTTCATTAATCTGTTCTATTAATACTCTTGAACCCTCTACATTATAAGAAGAAGTTTGCTAATTTTTATTCTGTGCAGATAATAATAGATTTACTTTGTTCCTACCACTATGATATATATGCTCTCTTTAAAACAAATTATTAATTGGTCGCCACATGCATTAACACACATCACAGAGTTAAACCTTCTTTCCTTTAGCAATTTAGTTTTAGGTTGCAGGTCTGAGTTGTGTCTTCATATATAAAGTTAATGTCCATCATCCTCATTGGTTCTTTTATACCTAAGAATATTCATTTAACAGTGGCCATCTAGTTTTCTAGGGTCCACCAGCATGAGTTCCTTAGCTACGATTTTCTCCGCCAGTCCCCATTTCACGGGCCCTAGTCTGGACCCCTCTCTCTTACCCCGCCGCATCGTTTTCATCTGCGAGAACTCCGCAGTCCTAAGTACCATATAATGAATTATTCACGCCCAGTCGATTCGCTTTAGGGAATAGTCATACCCGATCTCTCGTACGTCACTGAGGAGTATACCCTCTCTCAGGAGTACTCTGGACACCAGTTCACATTCAAAGAACATGCATTTTCACAAAATTGACTTCCTGAAAATTCCTCTGTTAAGCTTAACCACACCAAAGGAGCCCAATAGCAGAAAAGGTCTTATCTGCTCAATCGCCTCGCGGTTGTGTTCACACAGGGGTGGTTATTACCCATAAAGTGGTGTGCGGCTGCGAGTTGTTGGAGAATTCCATCTCACTGGACGCGCAGGGACAGTGACCCCGAGTATGAGCGTTTCTCTGGTGCCTATCCCTTGCATCGGAGAGTATCGGTCACCAAGACTCTAACACCCTCAAGGGTGGCATCTAGGCCCTGAGCCCAGTTACAGTGCTCTCAGTCCGGACAAAAATACACAGATCCAATAAATTACGAGCTCATCTTGTACCTATCGATATACCTGTGATGTCAGATTCCCAGCTGATGTTCGCTAACCAGTCAACAAGTGGGAACAAAGCCTTGTTCCCGTGATCTGCTTTCACTAGCTTCACTGTGGTTTGTGCGCTGCTCTTCCATTTGCTATGATAGGTTTCGCACCCAACTAGCAGGCACCTATTTTGCCGCAGGCGGATGCCGCTGCCACAGGTTCCTACTATAAAAGCCATGGTTCGGAATTTTCGACAACATTCCCGCGCTGCAGACGGATTTGCCCATCTTCAGGCTGGGATCACTCAAGATTGATCTCAAGTGTTATGAATAGGACTTTCCACTCTCTCGCAATAGAAGCCTACCTTTGTTTATGTAAGCATCGGACCCGCGTTCCACCAATACATTTCAGATATGTGATAGCATGCGGGCCTAACAGTCTTATTGCATACATATATTAGGGCGGGGAATTAGATTAGGCGCACAAAGTATAGCTCTGAAAATAAAACAGTAATCACCTGGGGGCCAGCATGCATATCCCACTTCCTTACTACTGTTATCGATCTAAGGCGTGTACTCCTTCACCCATTGCTCCGGTGTAAAGGGATGCCTATCGTATTTCTCACTCGTATAAACGTGTCCCTAATATTCCTGACCCCTGGATTTGCAACATGCCAACAATTTTGCTTAAAGGTACAGACAACATTTCTTTAATCCTTTCTATTCTTACAATAGAATTCATTCTACTTTCACAACAGCTACAGCACAGCATGGAAAAAAAATAGTCTCAGGCACCAGGAGGCTTCACACTTGGGGCCTGAAAGAAAGAAATTATTAAGCAACATTGTAACTGGTAACCCATAGAGGAGGTGGGGACTTTCTTAAACCCAATTTCTCTGAGAGAGGGAGAGAATGAGATTGAGAATCCCAAAGACACAGGAAGACCTGGGCTGGGAAGTGGGCTGGTTCTGTTCTGATCCTGCAATTTTAGCATGTTCTAAAGCATATGATTAGATGAGATTAAATATGTGTATAGGCTGGTTGTTTTTTTTTTCTTTATTGATATGTTCCAGCTACTAAAAAACTACTTTGTATCATGAAGTCTGTTGATCACTATATCACTGGAAGGGAATGCTGGTGCCCGAAGCCCAGCTGGACCTGCAGGGTGATAACGGGTGGTATGCACAGGGGAATGTAGCTGGGTCCTAGGCTAAGTGGACAAGTCATGAGATTCTACCTAAATAGGTAAGGGTAAGAGGTGGGTGAATTCAGAGAGACCACAATGGGAGCAGAGGTGCAGCTATCCCTGTAACCATGGCAACAATTTTCTATACTTATTTATTTGCTAAAATTTGCTCACCCAGCATCTGACTCAGCTCCATTGATGTCAACAGGAGGGTTTCCAATCCATTGACTTCAAAGGACATGTGTGTGTGGGCAGTGTGTGTGCAGTGTATGTATGTATGTGTGTGTGTTTGTGTTTAGGGGTTACTTGCTGTGTGCTGAGCTTGTGTTTGTCAGTCTGTTTGTTTGTTTTGGTTGTTTGAAGGACCCTGTGCTGTATCTGTAGCTGGCAGTTGGAGGCTGAGCTACAAAGGAAGGTGTGAAAGCTAGAAGCCTCGGGTAATTGGCTGAGCTGTAACCAGTGGGTGGGGCATTCACTCAGGCCAGGGCTTTATAAAGCCGCTCACAAGCAACCAGGAAGCTTTGCAAACAGGTGCTGCTAACAGGGAGTTTCTCAAGGGAGTTTGGAAGGGGAGTAGGAAGGGAGCGGGGGTCCCTTGTCAGTCCTATCCGTGACCTGTTAGTCCCTTGAAAACCTATAAACCAAACTACATCCAAAACCTTTCTCTTTAAAGCAGAGCAGAGCAGACAGGGAGCTGCAGACAGAGGAGTTTGAGAGAGAGTTTGACAGAGGGAGGCTTACGATCATTAGGAGACCCGCAACACATGTACCAGCACTGCTTCTGTCTCCTCCACCTGCACCTGTAGCCAGACAGAGCACCAGAGCATGGATGCTTTTACCCAGATTCTGGTGTGGTTTTGCAAAGACTGTAACTTGCAATTTCCACTTACTGATATCCAGGCTGGGGGGGGGTGGATCACATGGAAAGGTGCCTACTTGTGGAATCTCTCAGTCAGCGCAGTGGGAGAGCTATCGAGAGGGCTAGCAGTCAGTAGGTTCATGCCTCCAGCTTCCATCCCGGGCACTATCACACCGATCCATTGTCTACAGCAAGCCTGAGGTACAACGCCTCTGCTCTCAGACGGACACACACCCTACAAATCTACCAAGCATTCTCAAAAACTTACAATACCTGGCACGAGGAATAAGGAAACAGATCAACAGAGCCAGACGTGTACCCAGAAGTCTCTACTGCAAAGACAAACCCAAGATAAGAAACCAACAGGACCACTGGCATCACATACAGCCCCCGCTAAAACCCTCACGCATCAATCAGCGGATCTACACCCATTCCTGGACAATTGATCCTCACCACTTTCAGGTCTTGGTGCAGCCAATCCCTCGGCCCACAGACAACTTGCACCGAAAAACGATTCTCACAGCAACTGCACACGCACCATAGTAAATCCAAGCTCAGGAAACCAATCCATGCAAACAAACTCGATGCCAACCTGCCACTATAATCTATCAAACCAGCGACACCCTATTAGGACTAACCAGATCAAGCACATATCATGGTTCTTCACCTGCACGGTCCACAATGTAATATAGCCATCAATGCAGCAATGCCCTCTGCTATGTACATCGCCAAACTGGACAGTCACTACGGAAAGATAGGACACAATCAATATCAAGGAAGGCTATTACAAAACGTAGGAGAGCACTCATCCTGGCACACTAAGGCAGACCTTAGGTGGCTATCCTGCAGCAAAAAAACTTTCCAGGGACCAGACGCAAAGAGAAACTGTGACTTCAGTTCATTGCAAATTGCCCCATCAGCTCTGAACTAAACAAAGACTGGAATGGCTGCCAACTTACAGAACAGTTTCCCTCCTGTTTCACCCTTACTAAAATGCTAGAACAGGGCCTCACCTCCCTTGACTGAACTAACCTCGTTATCTCTAGCTTGCTTGCTTAGCATATAATATACCTGCCCCTGGAAATTTCCACTACCTGCGTTGCGAAGTGGGTATTCACCCACGAAAGCTCACGCTCCAAAACCTCTGTTAGTCTATAAGGTGCCACAGGATTCTCTGCTGCTTTCACAGATCCAGACTAACACGGCTACTCCTCTGATCATTGGTAAATGTGCTCTTTATTTTCATGTTCCTTTCAGAAAACAGAAAATGTCTGCATTTGTGGTTAATAAAAATATACATATAGAAAGTGAATGAATCTTTATTTGTCTCTTACATACGATGGTTGCTGCTAAAATTCATAGTAGTGCATTTGCATTATAAAATTAGCACACATACAGCAATCACTACAAGGTTCACACTTTGGTGCAAGAGAATAATGCCTGGCTCAATGCATTACAAAAACCCACATTACTGTGGCTCATTGTCAAAATGCTCCTTTAAAGCCTCCCTGATTCAGATAGTTCCCGACTGAACCCCTCTAACAGCCCTGGTATCTAGCTACTCAAAAGCAGCAGCGAGCTGATTCATCTCAACTCTCCACCCTGCAGAAACTTCTCCCTCTTAGCTTCTCAAATGTTATGCAGAGTAGAGCAGGCTGCTATGACTATGGAAATGTTTTCCTCACTGAGGTCTAGCCTGCCAAAAAGGCAGTGCCAGTGCCCCTTTAAGTGGCCAAAAGCACATTCAACAGTCATTCTGCACTTGCTGACTCTGTTGTTCAAGTGCTGCTTGCTGCAGTCAAGGTTGCCAGTCTAAGCCTTCATAAGCCACAGGAGCAAGGGGTAGACTGGATCTCCAGGGATCACTCTTGGCATTTCCACATTCCCAATGGGAATCTTCTGGTCTGGAAAGAAAGTCCCTGCTTGCAGCTTTCTGTACAGGCCAATGCTCCTGAAGATGTGTGCATCATGCACCTTCCCTGACCATACCATGTTGATGTCACTTAAGCAGCCCTGGGGAAGAGGGACAATTCAGTGGTTGAGCATTGGTCTTCTAAACCCAGGGTTGTAAATTCAATCCTTGAGGGGGCCACTTAGGGATCTGTAGTAAAAATCAGTACTTGGTCCTGCTAGGGAAGGCAGGGGGCTGGACTTGATGATCTTTCAGGGTCCCTTCCAGTTCTATGAGATGTATGTGTGTATATATATATATATATATTTGGTGATCCACCAGTGCTTGAAGTACCATAGAAAAGTAGTCCATTTGGTTGATTTACTCCATTACAAGGTGGTCTGGGGACAAAATGGGGATATGCATGCCATCTATCACCCCACCACAGTCAGAGAATCCCATTGCCACAAAGCCATCCACTATTGCCCAGAGTCACAGTCCTTCATAACAGGAAGCAATTAATATCCCTGCACACTTACATTGCTGCAGTCCCCAAAGTGCACTTCCCCACTCCAAATGATTTGCAACTGATTAGTAGCAGTCTAGCATTGCTAGTTTCCACACAGTAATTGCCACTTGCTTCTCCACCATTAGGGCAGCTCTTATTTTGTTGTTCTGTCACCAGAGGGAAGGAAGATGGCTTTGTGCATATGAAAGTTGTGAAGGCACTGGTCATCATCCCATACCTATATAACAATGCAATCCCACTCACTGCTTGTTGCTCACATCCAGAATTGGTGGTCCATCATGTGCAGTGACTCCATGAATGCCAACATCAATCTTGAATTCTATCTGTCCATGGCACAGAGTAGGGCACACACCACGGTGTCATCATCAGATTTGCAGCTTATGAAATACTGCAGGATAAGTCTTATTTCTTCCTCTGTGGTACGGCACCTTTCCATGCCATTCAACAACAATTCAGCAGGCACCCTTAAACAGCCTAGCAGCATATTGGCCCAGGAACTTTGGGTCACCAGCAGCTGCTATTCTCTCTCTCCTTTTGTTACTCTCAGGAGTGAGATATCAGCTAAAAACACCATGGCCTGTGAAAAATGTTGCCTATATCCAGTCCCAGTGCCCTATATTCAGTTTTATGTATTCCAGAAATTCCCTCCCTGTTTCCCTCACCACTGGCAGGTCATACCCACCATATCTGGTGCTGTTAGTGGTACCTTGATCAAGCACTCCAAAGCAGAAGTATCATAAGCATGTCTTGTTTAACACTTTAGGAAACAAGTGAATGGGAGGTTTATGCATCTTAAGTTATGCTTTCAGTACATGCCATATTGACAGTGGTACTTCTGTGTGAATTATCTGTAGCTGTGACCACTGTGGTCTTGAGGTGTACACCCTCCACATCAGCAGAATGAGTCACCCAAACAAGGAGGCAAAAAAAAAGAGAATGTGGCAGGACACATTCTTTGAGATCCTGCAAAGCTAGTGTTGAATCAGACCTTGACTAGAGGCTCTAGAGAGTGAACACTGCAGACAGCCTGGAGAAGGAAAGAACAGAGAAAAGAAAGACCCAGGAGACCCAACAGGAAAAGGAGAGGAAGATGCACCAGGACATAATGGAGCTTATCCATCAGCAAATGCATATGCTGCAGAAATTTGTGAACCTCTGAATTCAACAATTCCAGATTAAACCACCACTTCAGTAGGTGGAGAACTGCAGCACAGCACCTCCCTATATCCCCGCTCAGCATTCAACATGGCCTCAGGGCCAGAACTCCACATAAGAGGGAACATACACTAACCTGTGAGATCCACAGTTGAAGTATGTGTAACTACAATGGACAACAATGATCCTTTCCCTTGTTTATTAAGGTTCCAAAAATTATGTTAAAATATATTTACTGTTATGTTCTTCAGATTATTTGTTAGTTACTGTTTCTGTAACTGAATAAACTTTTATTTTGAAAGTGATTCGTCTTTATTAGTGTACAACACATGGTGTATAATGCCTGTTGGCAGTGAATGTTATGGTCTTGTACACTCATGACTCATAGGACTAGTGGCAAACAATGTAGCTATCAGAAATGCATAGCAAGCACCCCAACATTATTAACTGCACTGACGGTGATAGATGCACAGATGTGCAGCAAGCACACGGTTCCTAACAGGCCCCCAAACTGCTGCCCCAGGTTGACCATAGTACACCACAGCACACTACTGTGACTCACTGTTACTGTGTTCTTTCAAAGCCTTCCTAAGCCAGTTAGCTCCTCGTTGAGCTCATCTGATAGCCTTTGTGCCTGGCTGTTCAATCTCATCCGACAGCCACTTCACTTCCACCCTCCACTCCAGTGGCAAATTTTTCCCTTTGCTTCACAAATATTATGCAGGACACAACAGGCAGCTACAACCATTGGGATAGTTTCTGCACTGAGATCCAATCTGGTGTGAACAATGCCAGTGCCCTTTCAGTCTATGAAAAGCACGTGCAACTGTCATTCCGCACCTACTGAGTGTACAGTTGAATCTCTCCTTGGTTCTGTTGAGGTGACCAGTGTACAGCTTCATGAGCCAGGGGAGTAAGGGGTAAGCAAGACCCTCTAGAATCACTAACAACATTTCAACATTACCATTGGTAATCCACCAGTTGGAAAAAAGGTCTGTGCTTGTAACTGTCTGAACAGTCCTGTGTTCTTAAAGGTGCAAGCGTCATGCACTTTCTCTGACCTGCCAGCGCTAATGGAGAAGCATCCCCAATGGCCCACCGGCACCTTCATATCCATAGAAGAGTAGCCCTTTCTGTTGATGTATTCTGTGGCAAGGTGCTCTCAGGCCAAAATAAGGACATGAGACCCACCTGTTCCTCCACCACAGTTCGGGAACCTCATAGCCATCCATGATGTCCTGCACATTGCTGAGGATCACAGTCTTGCTTGGCAGAAGGTGATTAATGGTCCTTTACACTCGACTCCAGAATAGCTTCCAACTGACCAATAGCAATCTGGCATTGCGAATTTCCAAGCATGTGATTGCCACTCACTTCTAAACTGTTGATACAGCTCTGGTTGATGCCCTTGTGTCAGATTGCTGGGATGAGCTCAGCACACAGACCCAGGAATGTGGCCTTGTGCATCCAAAAGTTCTGCAGCCTCTGCTCATCATCCCAAACCTGCATTGTGATGTGATCCCATCAGTCAGTGCTAGTTTCTCAAGCCCACCAATAACTATGAATTATTTCTCACTATGTCCTACAGCAATCTGTCCTCCAAAAAAATTGTCTTGTTCCCCGCAGTTCTTCTTGAGGCTCTGCAAATACCAAAGAATCATTCATCTTATGTTTTTGTGATACTCTTGACAATTGTGCATAGTTGTGTAGGTTCTACACTTCTGTGAGAGATGGTGTCATAGGTTTCACCCCCACTCTGGACTTTAGAGTATAGATGTGGGGACCTGCATGAGAAGCCCTAAGCTTAATTACCAGCTTAGATCAATAGGCTGCCACCATCCAAATGTTTGAGTCATCTGGAAAACTCTGTCTTCCCTCACAAAACCTTCCCTTTCCTGGGTAGCCTTGAGAGATTCCTCCACCAATTCCCTGGTGAACACTGATCCAAACCTCTTGGATCTTAAAACAAGAATTACTCATTCCCCCTCTCTTTTTCCCCCTGCCAATCTCTGGTGAGTCCAGATCCAGTACCTTTGGATCTAAAAAACAGGGGAAAAATCAATCAGGTTCTTTAAAAGAATGTTTTTAATTAAAGAAAAGAATGGTAAAAGAAAAAAAAACCTCTGGGAGATAGCATACAAGCTGATCTCACAGACAACAGATTTAAAACACAGGATGTTCCCCTGGGCAAAAACCTTAGTAAACACAAGACTATCCAATTTTGATTATTCTCCTAATGCACAAAGACAAAGTCACAAAAAGAAAATAAACATAAACCTATTTATTCTTTTCTAAAACTTACTACTCTAATAAGAGGCTGGTTCCTTGATCTTTTACACTCTGGCTGAAACTGAAACTGACTCTAAACAAAGGAAACTTCCCTCCTTCCTTTTGAAACATCTTGTTCCCCCATTGGTTCCTCTGGTCAAGTGTCAGCTTAGGCTAGGTGAACGTCTTAACCCTTTACAGGTAAAAGAGGCATTAACCCTTAACTATCTGTTTATGACAGATGGTGAGCAGAAACATAACTAGCACAGGCTTGTGGGAAATTGAAAATCGGCATAAAAATTATGGGATAGAGATGATATAATAAGATGGAGAATGTTGCATTATGGGAAGTTGACCCCTTGCTCCCACTGAATGATGGTGGGTTTCTCACTGGGATACCAGCTCATGGTGTACTGCCCTGTGCATCAACACAAATACACCTGGTGAGTACGCATAGCACTGACACAAGGAGACAAGTATGCATGCACACAAGCAATGTACTAACTGTAATGGCTGTATGCCAACATAATTTACATCAGCAAAACTTTGTAGTATAAATATGGCCTAAGTCAGAAACCTACTAAACTTGTTTTACCATTCTTCACATTTCTCCTTTTTGTTTTCTGTCATGTCTCACAACTCTTCAGGCTTCCGCTGAAGGATGACTTTGTAGAAGGAAAATGCATTCAGCCCAATTACATAGTTTTGTTGTTTATAATATAAGACAGTATTCCAACAAAACATCCATTGTAAAAAACCCATCCAAAAGATACCAACTCTCTATTTATTTTATAGCGATATGGCTTCAGTGATTATGGACTCATTATCTTTGATTACAAAAATATGAAATGCTGATTTCTAACATTTAGTGTTTCGGTAAGTACGGTGTCAACAGCTTTCAAGATGCTTTGGAAATGGGTGGCGTTTATATTTTCAGAGATGACTCACCACTTGCATGTTCTGCAACCCTGATTATTACTGAGACGATCAGCAAATAAATCAGGTTTTATAATACACACACACACACATACATATATTCAGAAGTGAGATTCATAGTATTCTGTGCAGGGATAGCACTATTACCAAATCAAGTGCAATAGAACTAATATGGAATACTCACACTTTGAGTAACTTCCCATGTATGCCTTCCTTCAGAAATGTTGTTTCTTTTATTTCTCCATAACGAAGATATTTTGCAATCCATTTAAAATGATTATACCTCTTAATTCTGTCAGGATTGTTGAGTGAATAAAAAAGACCTATTATGTGATGTAATTCATGTCCTGCTAATTCAAGTTTATTCTTCACTGCATGTTTTTTTTCTAATTCTAAGACTAATATTAACTCTTTCCAGACATGTTGATTCCATCTTGTTCTATTATAGCTACATTCTAAATCATAAATTGCTACAGGTATATTTTGGGTTAAGTTTTGCCTGTGGTATGGGGGCTCCAGAATGCTCTTAGAAGCCAAGAGAAAAATGGCTGCTGCTTCACCTTATGTCAAGGTGCAGTAAGTGCTCTCCTGCCTGGGCAAACTCCTCCTGATCTGTGTAGATGGGGAGGGCCATAGCTTCACCTCCTCCACTTTAGAGAAGCTAGCACTACTGCAGGTGCTAGTCAGGAGCAATGGTTAAACTCAGGGGAAGATTGGGACTGCAAATGTGCCTGGCAACTGCAAAGGGACATCAGTTGGGGGAAAGTTCCTTGTATACTCCCCTTCCTTATGAATATCCATGGGACTAGACACCATCTGGCCTCTTGACTGCAAGGGCAATTAGTCAATGGAACCATTTGCTTGGCAAATTATGATACAGTTATTAAACCACTGAGTTATCTTCGTACTCAGACTCAGCTATCTACAATGCATTATTATATAGGTCTCTGAAAATAGGCCTGTAAATTTACACAAGCACTACTATTATTATTAGTCCTAGGGTTTGATAACTGTTCTGTAGCACTGATCTTATTTTAAATGTTATTGTTATAGTTTTTTGTTGTACTGCTATTCATATAAGAGAAACTTTTAAAATTTAGGTCCTTGTTTAGAAGTGTCGTGCTTGAGATTTTGGAATACATGTAATGTCTATCTCTATAAAGAAATGATCTTGGAGCTTGTTCAAACTTGTTGAGGTAAGAACCAAGATACAATATTTTGGAATGTTTCATTTTTAAAATCTTTACCTGCCAAGAAAATTCTTGTAATTTTTTCCCCTAGAGACAAGGTGGGTGAGATATCTTTTATTGGACCAACTTCTGCTGATGAGAGAGACAAGTTTTCAAGCCACAGAGAGCTCTTCTCAGTCTGGGGAAAGGTACTTCAAAAGATATTACCAAACCTGCCTTGTCTCTTCAATATCCTGGGATCAACATGCCTACAACTATACTCTCTTTTTTCCCTTCAGTTATAACACTGGCATTTTTATTTCTTCCATGTTATTTCTGGATGTCAGATTTGAGAACACTAGTTGCTTGGGGTTGAACCTGGTAAAGAAAATAATGAGAAGATTTGAAACTGCACATGGATATTGCTAATATAGAAAGGTGTGCCCATTTTTTGCTCCTCTTACTACTCAAGAGCTCCCCCTGATGTCCTGAAATATATTGACTACTTTACAATTAATACAACAAAAGGTCTCTGCTAGCCTCCCAGTATTAAACTATTCAGTACTAGGGTGACCTGATAGCAAGTGTGAAAAATCAGGATGGAGGTGGGGGTAATAGGCATCTATATAAGAAAAACCCCAAATATCAGGACTGTCCCTATAAAATCAAGACATCTGGTCCCCCTATACGGTACTCTGATGTTTTAATGCTATCATTTATTATTTGTCAACAAAACTAAATTTGCTGCTGACATGTGAATATGGGAAGAGCATCAGATACTAAAATCTGTGTCCGTAACCTGGATTTGAACACGGGATGTGTTTCCAGATCTGCATTGCACTACTTAGTGATCAAACAGTAGCCCATGACTAGCCCCACATGGGATTGTTTCATGTGTTTGTGTGTCCAACAGTGATGACGTCTCTGACTTTAATCCCAGTAAACTTGGTTTGTGTCCTTGATTGTTAGGAATTTCCCAATCCATCCTTCAGGCCACAAAGCACAGTAAGAAAACAGTGGAATAACCTCTAGAAAAAATGTGGGGTTCACAGATACTCTTATGATACTGGTCTAGCACCTTGTTTTTCAGTCCCCGCCATCTTTTTCACTAGCAGTCACTGCTTCTGAGGCAATTAGGTTTACAGAACAACAACAACATGATGCCTCTCTTAGTACCTGTTAGTAAATATTAATGCTTTTAGTTCTTTCTTTTGCTACGTTGGATTCATTTATATATCAACTATTCTCTAGAATTTTTATCTTCAGCAAAGAGTATGTCTCAATTCTAAGGCCCAGAGCATTGGTCCTTGACCGATAAGTAACCCTATTCAGGAGTTTACCTATTACACTATATTTTAACAATGTTGAGAGCCTTCATGTCTATACGACTCCAGATACTTTTGGAAACCATCTTAATGGAAATTAATAAAGGATGATTGTTTCAGCAGATATTTTCTGTTGGGGAATCAACATGGAAGAATGATGGTGGAGTAAGAAGAACCCGTGATGGGTTGAATCACAGAAACTCCCCTGGGAGCTGCCACTTGATGTGTCAAGACTACTTTTACCCCTGATTTCCCTGCAACCTCATGACTCCAGCACCCTGTCTTGCTGAGCCAAGCATGCCTGTCTGCTCTAACAAAGACCCAGGGTCTGAATTACCTGCCCCAGAACTGCAGGTTTACCTGAAAGCAGCTAACAGAAGTTTTCTTGTCTTTAACGCTCAGATGCCCAACTCCCAATGAGATCTAAATCCAAATAAATCTGTTTTACCCTGTATAAATTGTTCGCCCTCTATAACATTGATAGAGAGATATGCACAGTTGTTTGCTCCTCCAGGTATTAATACATACTCTGAGTTAATTAGTAAGTAAAAAGTGATTTTATTAAATACAGAAAGAAGGATCTAAGTGATTCCAAGTAGTAACAGACAGAACAAAGTAAGTCACCAAGCAAAATAAAATCTGCAAATCTATGTCTAATCAAACTGAATACAGATAAGATCCTAATGAGTTCTAGAATGCTCCCTTTTACAAACTAATCTCCTTTTAGCCTGGGTCCAGCAATCACTCACATCCCTTGCAGTCACTGCCCTTTGTTCCAGTTTCTTCCAAGTATCCTGAGGGGTGGAGATGCTTTCTCTTTAGCCAGCTGAAGACAAAATGGAGAGGTCTCCCAGGGGGTTAAATAGACTTTCTCTTGTGGCTGGAGACCCCCTCCTCCTTCCTGTGAAAAATCCAGCTTCTAGATGGAATTTAGGAGTCACCTGGGCAAGTTACATGTCCATGCATGACTCTCAGTTTTTATAGGTAGCATCCATTGTTTACATGCTATCTTGAACATCCACAAGTAGACTTTTTATGTGGATTGGAGCATTCCAAGATCCATTGTCCTTTAAGTGTTTCTTAATTAGGTATACTTAATTTCAACATTCCTTTCTCCAGGAACTGACCAAATGCTCTACCCTAAGGTTATTTAGAAATCAAGCCAGTATACAGCCAACATTCACAACATTCATAACTTTGAATACAAAAATGATACATGCATATGTAAGCAGAGTCAGGATGAGCTGTACCCTGACATCTGGTGGTGAAGTATGGGAAGTGTGGAAAGAATGTCTGGAATGCAAAATCTCAAATATTTGCATAGGCTCGCCTAACCCATCCCAGACTGCCGAGCTGTGGGTGCTTTGTGACAGAAATGACTCAACCTCAGTTGGGTGGTACTTGCTAGACAAGGGACATGGGTTCCAAAACCCTGTGAAGGAAAGGTTGGGGACAGGTACTTGTGCGGTGGTGCAGGCTCCTTGTGGAGCTAGAAGCATCAGTTGCACCCCTCCTCTCTCCACTGTGGAATGTCAGGTTGGTTTTTTTTATTCCCTTAAGACTCTAGATACGGTTGCTGAGCTGAACTCACTTTGGGCTAATGGTGCAATAGCACTGGGCTCCCCTACTATGTGCTGAGATCACAAAAGAGCTGAAATCACAAAAGAGCTGAAAATTACTGAGCTGGGAGTACTGAGTACTGTGCTAAACAGTGGGGAGCCTGAAGCTATACTGTGGAACGGAGCAGCTGGCGGAGTGGAGCAGTTTATGGGGATGGGCAGGAGCGGGCCACAGGACAGCTGTGGTAATGGAGCGGCTGCAGAGCGGAGTAGCTGTGGGGCGTGTGGAGCAGCCCACAGAGCGAGCGGAGCCGAGCAGTTTGCTGGGACAACTGGAGCTCACGAGGCACTGTGGCGCGGAGCAGTGTTGTGAGGACGGCCGGAGGAGCAGAGTGGAGCGGCCGGTAAGGCGGAGCAGTTCATGGAGAAGGCGGAAGCAGAACCCATGGAGAGGCAGGCAGTTGGCCCTGGACCACGTAAGGTGCCCCTTTCACCCAGGCTGGGGGGAGGACCTCTACAGATAGATCTTGAATTCTGGGGTGCATTGACCAGAGACTTTTGGGTTGTTGGACTTTGGAGTGATTGGACTTAAGACCCTAAGGGGAAAAGGACATTGCCAAATGTACTTGTGGGGGTGGTTTGGTTTGTGTTATAACTCTGTTGTGGTGTTTCTCCAATGGGATGCCGCATTGTTTCCTTCCTTTATTAAAAAGATTTCGCTACACTCAGACTCCGTGCTTGCGAGATGGGAAGTATTGCCTCCTAGAGGCGCCCAGGGGGGTGTGGTATGTAAGTGTCCCAGGTCACTGGGTGGGGGCTCGAGCCGGTTATGCCTTGTGTTATTGAAACGGAACCCCTGGATACTGAACCCGGCCCTTGTTGCTGCCAACTCAGAGGGGCAGAAGGGTTACACATATAAATAGGATTAATACATTCAGTAGATCATAACCTTTGAGATATGTTACATGGCATATGTAGCATAAAACACATTCTAAGCATATTTCTATAGAGCCTTATGGGAGGTACCGTCACAGGACCCACTGAGAGATATTCTCTTGAAGAATTGTTAGTCCTCTCAGTTGTAAATAACCATACCTTCACACACAGATCAGGTAAACTGAGAATGTATAGAAATGACATCACAACATATGTTTCTGGGAAAATATTCTTGGCAATGAGGTTTCCTTTGTCTGAAATCCCATATAGTGATACTGATATGAAAACTTAGTCGGGGGAATGAAAACTGCACGTCCCTACCAGACGCAAGAGAGACACATATCCAACTTTTAGTCTGACAACAAAGGGTATATTCTGCATAGTGCTGTTCTAATCTCTGATTGATAATCTTAGATTAAATAATTCCAATTGAGCCTGTTATTTCAACAATCTTGACTCATGAACTCAAACACAAAACACCTCAGAGCCACGTACCACATCTAATTTTCTACCTGTGCTGACAACTGTCACAATTTGATTGTGAGTCTCATGGGGTTTGGGCTTTTCAGATAAAGCCCCGTCTCCTGGAGATCAGTGATTATATGGCAATCTCAGCCATCATGGTTGCAAAGACAAGCTTGAAAATATGACCCTACTGTACCTGATGGCTCAGAAACCAGAAGGCAGACAGAAAGAGCCCCAAACTTACTATTTTTTGAAAAAATCTCCTGTTTCTAGGATAATATCCTGATTTTTTTAGGATCTGACTCATGGATTTTAAACATTTGATGTTACTGATATTGAGTCCATACCTCAGAAATCACCCCCCATCTCAATTCAGTGCCAACAATCAATCCTTTTCCAACCAATTATTTGGCCCTTGAACAATGCTCTGTCCCAATTCATCTTCCACCTTGCTCAGGTTTCTGTTTAAGCTCTCTTCTTTTGCTAGCTCCCTACTAACCCATACTCCCAATCTCTCATTCACTGCCCCTCTTCAGTCCATTCTTGCTCCTCCACCTCTAGGATCCCCAATCAATTCTCTATCCCTCACCCAGGATCCCAAATACATAACTGCTCTAATCCATCCTTTCCCCCTCAACCTTCCCAATCAATCCTCTGAATACTAATGAATTCTCTGCTGCCAAAGCAGTCCATTCTCTGTTACCACAGCCCTTGCATCCAACCTCTGCAGCTCCACCACCACCACCAACACCACTCCCCACTTAGTTCATCCTCTGCTCCTGAGGCACCACCAATCAATCAGCAATCGATCCTCTGTTTCCCAAGCCCCAAAGTAATCCATCCTCCATCCCAACAGCACCCCCTAATCATGGAATCCTCTCCCATACCCATGCTGCAGCCACATAATCCTCTGCCTCCTTTCCATCAGCAAACTGGTCCTGTGCCTCCCAGAGATTTTTTCCTCTAAACAACTCAAGATGTGTCTCCCCACCCCAATACCTCTCTTTTTCTTCTCCCAGGTTATATTGGGCAGCTGCATGAAAAGGGGTGGCATCTTTTGCTATTGGGATCTGGGAAGGAAGGGGGCAGCCTGCCCTACTTATGATCCCACAGCCAGGCCAGGAAGAAGGCAGATGAACAGCAGAGTGGCAGGCCCTCAATTGGCATGTTGCTGAGCAGCTGTAGTAGGGCAGAGACAGAGTCGTCGACTGGTGATAGAACGGGGGGAGAATGGGAATGCAATGGAAGCCAAAAGCAAAAGAGATATGGTAGCATCCATTGATACCTCCCTCCACACTCAACAACAAATATGC
Source organism: Chelonoidis abingdonii (assembly GCF_003597395.2). NCBI lineage: Eukaryota > Metazoa > Chordata > Testudines > Testudinidae > Chelonoidis > Chelonoidis abingdonii. The sequence continues at coordinate 37,747,411 of NC_133769.1, forward strand.
ATTGCTTAATTTTGTTATGTGTGAGATATAGTTCCAGGTCTTTATTTTTACAAATTTCTATGATTATAGAGTTTGTATAATCTTTTAGGAGAGAACCTTTTATAAATTTTAACAGCATTACAGTATTCTATATTCTTCAATCTGTAAAGCTGTAGTGTATTTCTCCAACATATAACAATTCTAGCAGTTATATTTAAATAGATGAATTACACTCTCATATTGTATGCATAACTATGGATCTTTAGTTAAATTTAATGCATTTTTTACTTTGGTCTGTAAACACAATAATTGTTGCAATATTTTTGTGTAAACTTACTTTTAATTACATAGTTTTGTTTAATTACAAGAAAAGTATCTTGGGAGAAAAAGAATGGTCATTGTTGCCTAACTCATTTCATTGACCTCAACACTGCAAATCCTTGTATCTAAATCCTTTTCTTATACGTAATTTTTTTTTTCAGTTTTTAACATGTCAAATTGAATATTTGGTGATTATTTTCTTTAAAGTAAATTCATGCTTTTTTCTCTGATATTTCTGAATTTGCAATTAGTTTACTGCTTTCATATTCTTCCTTGAAGCTTATTGGTTTACTAATGTTCAATATCAAAAAAAAAAAAAAGAAATTAAGAGGTCACTTGATTTTTTTATCTGTTGATTATCAGGCAGATGGATTCTATTCTATATAGATACTCAAACAGTCCTGATCACTGAAGCATCTGAGATAGTTCCAGGAGAACTTTAAGCAACATGGTTAATGTCTGTCATGATGTGATTGAATCTCTCTGTGTCCTCCTCTGCTCAGGGGGAAAAAAATTGTGTGGGAAGTAAAGTGTTTTGTTTTGGAAGGGTTTTTGTTTTCAACCTTTTTTCATTTGCAGACCCCTAAAATATTTCAAATGGAGGTGCGGACCCCTTGGGAAATCTTAGACATAGTCTGCAGACCCCCATGAGTCCACAGAACACAGGTTGAAAACCACTGTGTTAGAGGAAAGTTTTAAGAGCAGAAAGTGGTGAGGTTTATGATGGTCCTGAGTTCCTGTGGGGTTTTGTTCCCTGGCTGGTCTGGTGAGTAAGGCATATTGGACTAAGACTCAGTACAGATATGTTCAGTTCTGAGGTCTGCCACAGATTTCTCATGTGACCTTGGGGAACTCATTTAATCTCTCTGTTTCTTAGTTCCTCATCTGTAAATTGGCAATTTTTTTGTTTTCTCTTTGAGTAGAGACTGTTTCATTATGTGTTTGTACAGTGCCTAGCACAATGGAGCCTCTGGGAGCTACCATAATACAAATTAAAAATAATTATAGACAATCGCAGTTTCACAGTCAGAATACTGACATTTTTCAGCATTTCACATATTCTCGTTATGAAGAAGTAAACCATGCAGGCCATAATCACCTTCCCTCAACTTCTTCAACTGGGATTTTTCCATGTTCAACTATTTAGAACATTCCAATCATATCACACTTCTTTTCCCACAAAAACACACATCTACCTTCACTCTCTTCTCTTTGCTCACAGTCCACATTTATGAACCACTGACTTTTTAATAGAATAGCTTACATTTTAAAATATATATTTGAAATGCCTCAAAAAAATCTCAGTCTGTAATTTCACCTATCAGCTCTTTGGGCCCATCTTTTTATTATGTGTTTGTGTAACCCCCACACCTCCTGAGTGTGGTGCTCTGTCCCCTCTAGTGGCACTGAGACCACTTAGACTAGAGATTAATTAGTCTGCTACAGGTAGGGGTGAAAGTAACTTAAAGGACTTACCGGTACGCCAGAGTCCTGAGCAGGAGGTGTGACCTCAACTGGAAGAGGAGGGGCCTTTAAATACCTGAGCCTTTTGAATCAAGATTTAAAGGCCCAGGGGCTCCAGCTGCAGCTAGGAGCCCCGGGGCCTTTAAATCACCCCCGGAGCTACCAGCTGTGGCTGGGAGCCCCAGGGCTCAGGGGCAATTTAAAGGGCTCGGGGCTCCTGCCACTGCTACCGCCACAGAGCCACGGGTCCTTTAAATCACTGCTGGAGCCCTTCCGCTGCTACCCCACAGCTCCAGCAGCAGGGCTTGGGAGGCAATTTAAAGGGCCTGGGGCTCCGGCCACTTCAGGGAGCCCAGGGCCCTTTAGATTGCCAGCCTGGGAAGCCGGTCCAGTCCTGCACGCTGTACTGGCTCTTGCAGGTATGCCACACCGGACTATACCAGCTTACTTTCACTTCTGGCTACAGCCTTAGCTAACAGGGAGGTGGTTTTTAGCTCATGCCATAGAGGCTCATGTATTTAGCTTCAGATGTCTCAGGTTCAATCCCGCTTGCCAACAACCAGGGTTGGTTGGTGTGACAAATGGGGAAGGATTTCAGCTGGGAAGTCTCTGAAGCTCCAGAGTACTTCTTCAGCTAGGGGAAGTATGTAACACACAAACACACATGCTTCCTGGGTGTGGTGCTGTGTCCCCTCTCATGGCACGGAGACCACTTAGAGATTAATGAGACTGCTACAACTTTAGCTAAGGACCATGTAGCTTTTAGCTCATGCAGTAGAGGCTCAAGCATTTAGGTCTGAAGGTCTCAGGTTTGACACCGCTCACTGATGACCGGGGTCTGTCGGCGTTACATTTGCACAGTCTTGCTTCTAGGCACCTCTACGCTAATAATCATGATGATAATGTGGCTTCTACTAACTCTCTGTGCTGAAAAAAGTCTACAAGAGCAGGGAAATAACAGAGCTGGTCAGATACTTTGGAGAATTCTTTGACAGAAAATGCAATTTCTACACAATCAAAAGTTGCCTCTGAATGTTGGCTGATAATTAGGATCCAAAATGCTATCCGGGTGGGGTTTTCTCTTAGGGACACAGCAGAGATGGGGTGCAGAGAAGGCTGTAAGAATCCTGCCCAGATCAGCAGACTGTGAGAGGATGCTGAACAATGCAAAGAAGGCAGATGTTTCCTGCCAAGTCTATTTGGCATGCCTAGGGAGAAGCTGAGAAGTTTGGAGCACTGGCCAAATTAGATTTTCAGCTCAAATCTAAGCCTAAGCCTTTTTAAAGCTTTGGGAAGATTGCACATCTTTAATACAAGCAATCTTTCTAATACAGCTGTCAAGCTATACCTGGTATAGCTTTACCATCCACCGCTTAAGCTCAATCCTAGGTTTAATAATTACCACCTAAAGCTACTAAGAGCACACTATCATAATCTTGATAACTTATTCACTTACCAAAAATGTTATTTGATACCCTCTAATATTATTTTAAATTCATTATTTTCATTACTTTATACAGCAACACTCCCTTTTTTAAGCTTCTAACATTATACTTTTCTGTTTGAAGTTTTATAATGTCTTATGAAATGAAATTTACTGGAGATTTTTGATGGGAACAATTCTATCAAGATGGTGGTGGCCTTTCTTTTTCACTTGTAATTCTTGTACTGGGCCTGTTCATTAGGTTGTAATCCTTTCAAACACCTGCGTGTTTGTTCTTTTTTTTATTTTATCTGAAAAGCCTGAAAAAAATGTAGTGGCATCTTGACTTGCAAAAATAGTATCTTGTCTTCATTTTCGGGCGGAGCTGCTTTACATCAGGTCATGTTGTATGACAGCACATAGGGTCTGATTCCCCCATGCCTTACATTTTGCGCAGTCATTTAAACCTGTGCAAAATAGATGTAAGTGCTATTAAATCAGAATTCTGCTTTCACTTAAATCAGTGGTGACATCTACAGCCACTTAGCAGTCATTTGCACATATATAAGTAACTACACAAGGTCCAAGGCAGTGGCGAACCAGACTAACAGGTGGTAGCAGCAGGAGCAGAGCCAATGGGGCATGTTAGATCCTCTCCTCTTTCTGCCTCTGGCTCAGAACTACAGAGAAGGAGCACAAAACGGGATAGTAGAACACCTGCTTCCAGGAGGAGCAGCAGAGGAAGCACTAGATCCCCAGAATCCTCTTCCCCATAGTGTGGAGCCAGCAATCTTCTGATCTGCTGTTTTAAGAAGGCCATAAAAGGCTCCAGCACCTCAGAAGAAAGAGGGACTCCAGCAGAGAGGAGTGTTAATACACTGATCTCCAGGCAGAGAACTGATGGCACCTGAAAAACATTCTTTCATTCTTCCTGACTTTGCTTACACATGCGATCATATGTACATAGAACTCACTGCATGTCATGTAAGTGGAGTTGGGACAGGATAAGTGGAGCAGTCTTCTGTTAATTCTTTGTGGCTTGATGAAGATAGGGCAACAGCTACGGTACCAGAGTCTTAAGTGTAGATTTGCCATTTCTCCGTTGCTTCACTGGACCAGTTGTCCATGCTAATATTAGATCTACCAGCTGCCTTCAATGCTGTTAATCATGAGGTGTTGTTAACTTATATGCAGAAAGATACAGGAATAGGCAAGTCTACTCTTGAGTGGCTCTCCTTTTCTGGCTGAGAGTCCTGCATTATGCATTGGGAAATTTCTCATTGATTCTGAGCTCACCTATAAGCAGAATGCCTCAGAGTTTTCTCCTTCCACATCATTTTGTTTAGGGTGATGGGAGTTAACGACAAAGTATGGGCTGTGAAGTTTTCAGTACAATGATGACACTCAGATCTATATCTCCAATTTGGCTATTCCAGCAGTGGCAGTTGAATTCTCTACCTAATATCTGGAGGAGGTTCCAGCATTGATAAGAGCAAGATGGGCAAAGTTCAGGCCACACTGAAATGCTTTTGTCAGTTTGGGCAAAAGAGGTGAAAGCTATGACAGCATCTTTATCACTCTGTTGATTGACAGCGTTGTCTGCTGTTCATCTCTTGAGTTCTTAAGTTCAGGGTCTGGTTAGAGATTTTAGACTATCAAATAGCAGTGGTGACTGGGCTGCTTCCTGCCATGGCCAGAAATGTGTAGCGTCTTCTTTCAGACACAAACTTCATTAACATACCTCAGGCTTATTCTCTACTAGATTAGAAGATTAGACTAATGCAAGTTTATTCAGAAGTTGAAACTGGTGCACAATTCTGCCTCCCATGGAGCCATGTATATCCACAGCAGGATATGTTATGATCTGTATGATCTGTGTGATCTGCACTGGTTGGCTTCCTGATAGAATTTAAAGTGTAGCTATTGATCATAAAGCCCTAAATGGCCTTGAAAGATCATCTCTCTTCCCATGGTTACTGCACAGTCTAGCACTTTCCAGGAGTGGCCTTGTCATTCGAAAGCTAACACTTTGCAGCAATCTGCAAGGTTGTTCAAAACAGTTGTATTTAGTAGTGTAGAGGACACTCAGAACTCCTAACAGCAGCAAATGACTCTGTCTTTGATGGCTGCATCTTGCAAAGTCCAGGCAAATGCAAACCAGCAAAATGAATGCATGTTTGATGGGTTGTTTGCCATGACAGCTGCCCTTGGAGATGGGCAAGACAAAGAAGTTACGTCTGGCTCAAGCAGAGTGTTTGGCTCTGACTCAGCTCTATGCCCATGTATGTGAATGAGCCAAGAAAGAGACAATCCAGTAAGAATATTCTGGCACTTCTTCCTGGCTGTTACAGTGACCTTATACATCACTTCATACATTCTCCCGTTTGTGTGCGTATAATCAGTTCCAATGGATCATCTAATGTTTTGGCATGGCTCTGCCTTGGCTCTGGCTTCAGACTTTCTGGCTTGCTTATGTACATTGCATCCAGAATGCTTGTGAAATTAATTAATGTGTATTTAAGAATAACTAATATCCATTCTATGTTTTAAAAAATGGTCCCGAGAATGGGGAGATTAAAATAAATCAAACAATGAATTATGCATTAAAATAATCTTAACTACCAGCTTTAGTACACCAAAGCAAGGTAATGTAAAGTTGAAATTTAACCTCTGACTCCGTTACCTACATCTACATATTGCAGTGCCTCATGGGTGTGGGGTGTGTGGGTGTTTGTGGATGTTTATGTGTATATATAATATACACATATATATTATATACGGTATATGTCGGGGTTGCGCTCTTGAACAGGGTGACGGACACCGAAACAACAGATACCAGGGAATTTTTCCCCATAAGAAATAATTGCCTGCCCCATCTCCTCTCTCCCCACTCCATCTCTCTCCTTCCTCTTCCCTTCCAGTTCCACCCATTCCTCCGAGTGCACACTGTCCCCATTCTTCCCCTCCAGCGCCTCCTGCACACCACTGAACAGCTGTTTCCCAGCGTGCAGGAGGCGCTGGGAGGGAGGGGGAGGAGTTCATGCTGCCAGGGATGGGAGGGAGGGGCACTGGCTGCCGGTGGGTGCTAAGCACCCACAGAAAAATGATGCAAAAGGCAAAGTGACGGAAACGCAGATTGGGACCAATGTGAATTGGAACACGTTTCCCTATTGATCAGCAATGGATACGCAAAATGACAGATAAGGAGGAGACATATGCCAGGGACCCCCTGTATTTTATTTATTGAAGAAGTATCTAAGAATGAAAAAAAAATGTGCATTGTTGTAATATACTGGTTGCTGACACAAGAGACTGTAACAGCTTTTGTTTGATGTCCTGGCAGGATGGTTCTTCAATATGAGTGTTATTGATACAATGGATTGTAATATCTCTTACAAAACCATTACAGGCTATTATATTAGTGCACGTTTGAATATACAGTAATTGATGTATCATTGACATAACAGCCCATTGCCTGACTACCTCTCCAGCTACATGTAAATTAAGCCCTTGAACTAAACATAATTTATGAATTTCAATGCCTTCCATATACAACTGCAACTATACTTTAGTAAATGAAAGAGCTTGACAAGTTTTAATTTTCCATCACTAAAACAACAAAATGATTATTTTCAATATTTACCAAGCACCCCAGTGGTACATGTTTCATAAAACACAGCCTTTCAGAAAAGCATAGAAAGCCGGGTCCTGCATCACTGCAGTCAATGGGAGCTTTGCTATTGACTTCCATTGACACACAGGCTCTAGTCCATAATCTTGGTTTGACATGACCCAGCAAAGGAAGATCATAAAGAGGTAAGGCTGGTAATAGTAAGACTGTGGCTAAATGAGTATGGAAAGGTTACATCTTGATGGTTATTTGCACTGTGGTCCCACCTTAAGACCATAGTTGGGAATCAGGTTTCTTTGTGCTAGACACTATGCCCACTTATAACAAAAGAGACAGCCACTGCTCCAAAGCACTTACAAGCTCAGTAATGATGATGTTTCAGTTTCCTTTTAAAATCTGTTGTTGATTTACTCAAATTATATTCCACTTTATAGGCTCATTTGAACAATCAAGCTGTATTTTAATAATGAGGATCCATAAATATCCTTAAATAAGAAGCAAATTATTTGTCTTTTTTTTAAAACATGTTTGATGTTGATGACACAGGAAAATATCACCCCAATTTATCCAAGAGAATATTCAGCATGAAGCTTCCTTGCATAGCCTTGCAATGTGCCTCAGACCAGGCCTCTTGGGGTAGTTCAAATTCCGTGTCCCCTTCAGTCTTTGTCCCTCTATTGAATGTTAATAGAGAAGGTGATTTTTGTGGTGTGGACTGTCCAACAGGAGTTAGACTGAGATCACATATGTATTTCATTTAGGAAGAAGAGCTATTTGATAGTAATGCCTTTACTCTGACCTGAGCGGGATTGAAACCAGTAACCTGATGGCAGAGGGGGAAAAATTAAAAAATTGTTTCCTTTTGCACTCTTTGGACCTAAGATTAGTCAAAATGTTTTAAACCAAAATGAAAAACATAATTTTTTAAATGATCTTTAAACTTTTTAACTTGTTTGGCTCATTGGCTGTATCTAACAATATTGAGTGCATTTGTATATAGCACCAAAGAGCCCTATTCAGCAGTGGATTTTACTGCACTTTTTGCAAAGTATATTCTCCCTTTGAGACTTATGTGTATATTTCACTTGGGCTAATGGGAGTTATATGTACTGAGAGAAATTAATAACCTATTCATTCTGTACACTGGGCAGCAATTTTTCATTTCATGCATCATATACAACTTGCTATACAAGGTCAGTAAGTATTCTTAACATACAGAAAAAAAAGATTGAGACAGCTTTATTGTTTTGAAAGCTAGATACTTCGAGCTCATAATTCATTTCCATAACAGTGTAGCATCAGAAGCTGCACTGACAGCCAGTCACAAAATCCTTAACACAGAATCCCTGCCCTCTCACTGAAGTCAATTTGGCCCAAATTAAACAACATAGGAACAAACCCAAAAACACTTTACAAAAGAATCTGTAAAATGAATTGAGGTTTGGACTATTAATAACAGTCCAAACAGCCAATTCCATTCACATAGACTAAGACCTCAGCCATTCAAAGTGCAATGGAAACTCTAAGCATTGTAATGATGCGAAAAGAAAGTTGAAAGTGTTGAAGAAATTCAAAGTGGTCAATAAAGAATATCTAAGACAGATGCTACTTAAAGGGCTTGTCTACATAGGGACATTGACAGGCAGAACTATAGTAGTATAATACAGCTTCAATTCTGCTGGTACCCCCATTTGGATACTCTATTTCAAAATAAGAATGACTTTATTCCAGTATAATTACTCTGCTTCCAAAGATTCACTCCCAAGGACTAGGTGTAAATGAAATGTCATTTATTTTCTTTGGATACAAAGGACACTCCAAACGGAAACAGATGGGCGTGAACCTCTGGACTTAAAATTTCTTGAATTTGGGGGCCATTCAGATACAGACCCTCTCTAATTGTGTAAACTGGGAGAAAAGCAATGAACTAATCTGAGTATGTGCATGTATTTTCTCAGGACAATCTTTACCTTTGCCATGGCTTTGTGAATCACCTCAGGGAGACAGTAAACACAGCTAAAACCTCCATTTCTTAAAGGAAAAAAAGTTCATTTTCATTTACATTTCAAAGGCTATTTTAATTTTTACAAATCTAATTCCCAGAGAAAAAATAGTTTTCTTAAAATTAGAATTTTCATTAAATCCTCATTATTTTTGGCTACAATTCAAATAAAGACTCAATCTGAGAATTCATTTCTGATGACGTTTATAGTGCATACTTGATTAGCTAGATTATGTAGCACAACACTACTGCTTAATCCACTAATAATTTCACAACAGAATGGCCATTGTCCTGGAAAAGTGCCCTGTCTGGGCCAAGCCCGCTTTGGCAAGTAGAGGAACTAAATTACCTTATACATCCTTCTCATCTTTAATACCGGCTGTCCTCGTGTTTTAGCAGCTAGCTTGATGTTTGGTGCAAGGTGGGTAGAATACAATACTTATGCTAGGTCTCTGTGATTAGAATTGGTTTCCTTTCCTGTAAATCAATGTTTCCCATACAGAAGCCTGGGCTTAGGTGGAGGGAAGACTGAAAAGAGAAGCTGTGGGGTTCCAGTCAGAAAAGAGAAGAGCAGTGCAATGGGTAAAGGTATATGGCTACAGTTATATTCTCAATGCAAATGCACTGCTATGGGCAACATGGTGGGCAGCTCCTTGGGCTCCCTCTTTGCAAAATCCGTTACAATAGAGCACAAATATTTCATACATACTGGACTGCAGGCTCAGGAAGCAGCTCTCTGTGCCCAAATTTGTATGTCATAACACACAACTTAACAGTGGAAGCACGTTTGCATGGTACAATTTGATTTACTGATAGTGATCATCCAATCATGCCAAATTTCCTCCTTACTCCATTTTCTGTAAAATATGACTGGAACTTTAAGATCAGATGGTTGAGTTTTACATAAACTGAAACTTTTTTCTTTAGTAGGTAGAATGCCTGCTCAAAAAAACACCCTTCCCCTCAAAAAACTCAAACAACCCCCCACCCAAAAAAATCTGTCCTTTTTCTATGGGCTGCATGCAAAAATCCACAATCAACTACACTGTAGAGAAGTCTGAACTAAAAGTAAAATAACAACCAGAATAAGGTGTTTATAATTCAGGTTTTCTCTTATTTTCTTATTTGTGTGATGTGTGTGTATGCCTTCTGTCTCTGAGGCACCTCTCACTTTCCTAGCCATGATAAGCTTACAGATCAAACAAATAAGAAATAACAAAACAAAGTTAAAATAAAAGCTACAAACAATAGTTTTGGTACCTTAATCACTTGTTCTTTACGTCTTTCTTGTTCTCCAATCAAACTTCATTTAGATAGGTTCGCTATGTCATGCTGCTGTCGCTGCTCCTGGCATAATAATTAAGGAACACCTCTTAAAATACAGTACTGAGAAAGCAGCCTTACCATAAAATAGAAAAGCTTCTACACCAAGTACATACACAAGAGAAGTGCCAAAAACAGGATAGGTATTTAGAAATTTGGTCAGAGGAGGCCTTCCCTACCAGCAAGCCAGAATCTGTAATCCTGCATAAGTAATATATGATGTAATACGTTAATATTTTGTAGTAACGTTGCCTTAATAAAAAAGGGATTTTTAAATAATAATAATAAAAACCACAAGTAGCTGTTCCTTCTTACACTACCAGATTGATTGTTAAAAGAACTGCTGTAGAACTTGTAGGAGCACACAAAAATTACCTTCACCCATGAAGAAAAATGTAGATAAAATTATAGTAATTTAGAGGTATTGTGAAGTATCAACAAAAAAAATTGCCCATAGTGTACCAAAATATATATTCAAGTAGCACTATATTTTTCACCCAGTGCAAAAATACACTGGAAATTTATAACATCGTTACAGAATAGTGTGCTGCTAGAACTCAATACAAGTTAATACAACTATACTTAGGACTTGATCCAAATCCCACTGAAGTCAATGTGAAGACTACTTTTCTCTTCGGTGGGAGTTGGATCAGCCACCTAGATAATTTGAGCAAATCTACATTATGTTTTTATTGCAAGTTGGCTACATTTATGATTGACTTTCATAACTTTTTGTTTCAAGAAGTGATAAAATGATTAGACTTTGTATTTACTATCTCATATCTTATTGAAAGCATTTGTGTGTTGTAGTGAGATATGAGTTGCATATGAAACCCTTTCAGATTAAAAGGTTCTTATTTTTAGATGACGTTCCCAACCCCACATCAAACCAACAATGCTTTATCATCATAATGGGCCAAATTCACCTATGGCATAATTCCATTGAGATAAATTAAGCTGCACTGATGATACATTTGGTTAATTTAGCAAATATTTACATCATTTTGATTATATGTAATTTTTAAATATAGATTTTGTCCTGGAATATAATGATTTACTTAGTCACAACCTAGAAAAGTGAATGTCACTTATGGGAAATGTGAGCATACTGGACCCTGACAAATTGAATTTAATCTCAGGAAATCCTTTGATTTGACAGATGATATTGTTCACTTCTGTCTGGATTTGTTCGGAGCCCCCATTTTACGGTTGAAGGGCTGCATATATAGAAATCCTGTACATCTGCTATGCAGTTCAGCTGCTATTATGAAGTGTGTGTGATTTCTGCAGTCTTAAACATGCATTACCTGTCTTGCACATTTCCTAATTAGTTCAACCAATTTTCTTTCTGTCTCCAGGTAATATGAACCAATGATCTGAATCTGATGTTGTTAACAGAATAGAGTTCTGAACAAATGTTTTAGATCACAGTCTGTTTATAGCACTACAAAAAGTGCCTTATTTGTCCCCTAATTTATACATTTAGATTTCTTTATTAATTTACCAGAAAACGAAACCATTTTGAATTCCAAGACCTTAACAATTATTCATGTTTATTCCAAAGCAATGATTGATCCAAGCTGCAACTCGCAAGAGAATACCACTCTTGAAAGCAAGATGTCAGGATTGAAAGGCAACCACATCATTACAGTGTTTAAAAATGTATGAATATACCTGCTTTCAAACACATCATACAAGTTTTTCAAACTTTAGTTTCCCTTCAGTGAGGTCCTGCTTTTATTTATTTTAATATGAGTGACACATTCAGTCAAACAAATTGTAGCAAAGTAAATGCAACAATGATTAAAAATAATACATTACCCCACACTTTCACCTGCTGGAATATGATAGATTTGTTTATTTACATAGTAAATCTCATACACTATGTTGGTGCTTTCTTTTAGTACAGTGGTTCCCAACTAGGGCTGTGGGGGCCCCTGGGAGGCTGTGAGTAGGTTTCAGTGGGACCATCAAGTACGGCAGGCATTAGACTCTCTGGGGCCTAGAGCAGAACGCCAAAGTCCTGCTGCAAGGGACTGCAGCCGAGGATTCTGATCCCCACCACCCAAGGCTGAAGCTGAAGCATGAGCAACTTAGCTTTACGGTGCCTCCTATGATGTGGGGGCCTAAGCAACTGCCCTGCTTGCTACCCCTTAATGCTGGCCCCGGCTTTTATATGCAGAAAAACAGTTATTGTGGCACAGGTGGGCTGTGGAGTTTTTATTGCATGTTGGGGGGGGCTCAGAAAGGAAAAGGTTAAGAATCCCTGTTCTAGCAGAATGTCTTTGCCTTCTGTTCACAAGTCTTATTTAGAGGCTAATCAGGCTGTGGCAATGCTTGCAGTGATCATTTTAATGTAATACTGAAATGGGGGCTGTACCAAATTGATCTCCATAACAGAACCAAACTGGATGTGTTTAATGCAACATGAAAACATGGAAACCAAATGAAATGAAAACTTTTTTGACATAACGTATTGGTTTCATCAAGCATTCAGATGCTACAGAGATGGGGACTTCATAAGCCTCTAAATCAATACAATTAAATAAAGAATGTGAAAAATTTGAAAGCGAAAAGGAAAACTGAAGACTACAGAGCAAATCCTTCCAGCAGCACCATTGTGCAAGGTAAAAATGTGGTATAACTGGTTTCTCCTCTGTGGAAATCACATGAGGACTTCAATATACCTCTGCATCCTGTAGAATGGAACTTCATAGTATTCATCATGGAAAGAGGGATATGGGTAGGCTATAGGTATGAAGGGGCCTGGACAGTGGGCTCATATATGTCATGAGCCTACTGACCAAAATCCCATGGAGGGGAACAGTCAGGAAATGCCATCGTAGACTCAGTAGTAGCAGTAGATGTGACCCAGTTACTTTCATGCCTTGGCCCTTATTTGATTTGTAGCTGAGTATTCTATTCTTCAAAAGCCCCATATTAGGGATCACTGATATTCATAGAAACTTTTCTTCCGCTTATTTTGTGCTTTTTTGTTTTTAAAACCTCATTTCCGTGAAATTTCAAGTGGCTTTTATTGTTTGCAGATTGTCTTGTGAAATCCACTGCCACCTCAAAATGTCAAGATTTCTCACTTGCCTAGGGTTATTGAAGTAAAGGTAGCATATAACTGTGAACAGAATATACTAAACGTATGTTGTGAAGGGAGGAGTCCCTAACACTCCAGAGCAGAAAGGTGCTGCTGATACAGCTATACCAGAAAGTATAGAAACTGTTCCAGATACTATTGCTATAGATAGAGAAAAGTTAAAGACTACCTCTCAGACTTAATTTGCAGCATGTTGTATATTTAATGATAGTAATAAATCTATAGCTTTTTTTAATTTGTCATTTTACACCGAAGGGTGTGGAGCATGTAGTATATAGGAATTGGGTGGTAACACTTTAAATAGTTTGTGACCCAATAGTGCCCTTCGCTGTTTTAGTGTGTTTCAGAAGCCATCAGAACCCCACCTGAGCGCCAGTGTGCATATGTAGCTAGGCCTTGAATGTTGCATGTAGTTGCCAAACACAGTCATTTGGATACTACTGTGTCTGCCTAGTTCTTTCCTATTACACTCGCCATATCAAGAACAAAAGACACAACATATGTGCTTAGTTGTGTGCATGCGAGTGGTCCCATTGACTTCAGTAGCACTTTTCATAAGCTTAAAGTTAAGCATGTGTGGAATTCTGTGCAGGATTGCAGCATTGTAATTGACTATCTTTACAAAAACACTGACCAGGCAGAAATGGAACGGTCAGGGACACGTGCTCTGATTCCACCTTCAGAAGCCGCACAGAAACCTGTATCTGAAACAGCACACCCTACCTACTCCCAAGTCCCCACATCACTCAGCTGACTGAATCCATATTCAAATCTGGTTAACAGGCTTTCAGCTGGATATATGATACTCTAAAGGGGAGATTGGAAAAGGCCCAAATGAGATTCTGTGCCCAGTTCCCACTGACTTTGCTTCATTTTCAGTAGATGTTGGCCCCCTAAATGCTCTTTGTGCCTTTGAAAATCTCCCCTTAGGAATTTTTCTTTAAAATATATCTAACAAAACTTATAGCCATGTAATAATTATAATTATAGAGTGGCATAATATGTGTCCTATCATTTGTATATCTGCTTAAATTTGGCTTAAAATCATAGAATCATAGAATTGTAGGACTGGAAGGGACTACAATAGGTCATCTAAACCACTCCCCTGCACTCAAGGCAGGAATAAGTAATAACTAGAGCATTCCTGACAGGTGTTTGTCTAACCTGTTCTTAAAAACCTCCAATGACAGAGATTCCATAACTTCCCTAGGCAATTTGTTACAGTGCTTAATTACACTGACAGTTAGGAATTTTTTCCTAATGTCTAACCTAAACCTCCCTTGCTGCAACTTAAGCCCATTGCTTCTTGTCCTATCCTTAAAGGTTAAAGAGAACAATTTTTCTCCCTCCTCCTTTAATAACCTTTTATATACTTGAAAACAGTTATCATGTCCCCTCTCAGTCTTCTCTTCTCCAGACTAAACAAACCCCATTTTTTCAATCTTCCCTCATAGGTCATGTTTTCTGGACCTTTAATCATTTTTGTTGCTCTCCTCTGGACTTTCTCCAATTTGTTCACAACTTTTCTAAAATGTGGCTCACAGAACTGGACACAATACTCCAGCTGAGGCCTTATCAGCATGGAACAGAGTGCAAGTATTACTTCTCATGTCTTGCTTACAACACTCCTGCTAATACATCCCAGAATGATGTTTGCTTTTTTTTTTGCAACTGTATTATACTGTTGACTCTTATTTAGCTTTTGATCCACTATGATACCCAGATACCTTTCTGCAGTACTCTTTCCTAGACAGTCATTTCCCATTTTCTATGTGTGCAATTAATTGTTCCTTCCTAAGTGGAATATGTTGCATATGTCCTTATTGAATTTCATCCAGTTTGTCCAGATCATTTTGAATTTTAATCCTATCCTCCAAAGCATGTCCAACCCCTCCCAGCTTGGTACCGTCCACAAACTTTATAAGTGTACTCTCTATGCCATTATATAAATGTACCTTCCTTTATGAACCAAAGGCTAATTAGGTTTTTCAGTTGATTGTCTGATATCCACACAGGGTTCTCAGAGGTTCTGGACCCGTGTTGCTCATGAAACAAATATGGCTCAGTATTAGCTTTATAAATTCTATTAAAACACTTAAGCAAACATAAAATCAAGAAAATGTATCACCAAAGTTCAGCTACTGTTAATAATATTAAGCAAATCTAAGAATAAAGCAGGACAACTATCAAATCGAGGTTAAATACAAAAAAAATTAACAAGTTAGAATCAATTTTGGATTGGAAATAAATCATGAAATGGGTTACATCATCTAATTAGTATGAAAAATAATCAATCTTTACACACTCTAAAGAGGATTACAAGAAGGTGATAACCCCCAACTAAAGAATTGTACTAAAGTCAATCTGGTCTAGGGCATAGAGCTGATTAAGGCTACATCTAGTCTACATGCCAATGTTGGTAGTGTGTAGTGTACATGTAGCTACACGTCACAGTGAAAAGCAGGCTGAATCCTCTCTGCAGTTTGTAGCTACACATGTCAGTGAAAGACTCCAGCAGCAGGCAGGAAAAGGCTTCAGCAGTGGAGAGCTGGCTGTCCCTTTCCCCACTGCCTGAGTCTTTCCATGCAGTAGGAAAGGGCCCCAGCAGAAGGGGGCTTGTGGAGCGTTTCCCTGCTGCCTCCCTGCTGCCGAAGTCTCCCTGTGTCAGGGAAATTTCCAGCAATAAGGAGGCAGTGGGACGCTACACTGCTAAAAATAGCAGTGTATATAGAGAGGCACAGCATGGGTGAGTAGTGAGCTGTGTAGAGTATGTTCTCATATCCACACCCTTCAGGCATGTCTCTACTTGCTCTCCTAAGCTCTGCCTCACTGGCTACACTGCTATCTATACCTGTGCTAGGGGAGCTACATGGGTATGTATGACCCGGGTCCCGGTGGGGAAGAGCTATGATCACTCAATTCGGGTGAACTGCAAAGAATGGGGCAGACTATCCCCATAATGCTGGTGGATATTTCATACTTAGATTTATCAAGCCAGCATAAAACAGCTTCTGTATTACCTTACGGCAGGGATCAGCAACCTTTGGCACGTGGCTCGCCAGGGCAAGCACCCTGGGGGCTGGGCCGGTTTGTTTCCCTGCTGCATCAGCAGGTTCAGCTGATCGCGACTCCCAGTGGCTGCGGTTCACCGCTCCAGGCCAATGGGGGCAGTGGGAAGTGGCGTGGGCCGAGAGATGTGCTGGCTGCGTGCCAAAGGTTGCCAATCTCTGACTTACTGTTTACTCAGAAATCCAAACAACACAGTTCCTTTAAAGTGATCCAGCCTCAGGCCTCCATCCAGGTACCTAAATAAAATATGATGAAGATTCCTGAAAATCTTATTTCATCATATAAAAGAAAAGGTTCTACCAATCCCAAAGGATTGGACACATTACCTCCCAGGTTATTGAATGTTTCAAGCCTTACTCAAATACATGCTACAGCCAATTCTTATTAACTAAACTAAAATTTATTGAAAAACAAAAGAGAGAATATGGTTAAACAACCAATATACATACAGACATGAGTTCAATTTTTCAGATTCAGATTCATAGCAGAGATGGTTAGCTTGGTAGTTGCAAAGAGTTCTTTCAGAAATAGTTCATAGTACAATGACATTGCAGAGTGTTTCAGTTTAGGACTGAGATCTCAGTCCTTAAGCTTCCCCCGTCTGAAGCCTCAAGCAGATCTGAGATTACAGAATCAGGACACAAGGATCTTTTATACAATTTCATGTCTTGTTTTACAAATTGGGAGTTCCTCTGGGAACAAAGAGTAATTAGGATGTCTCTCGAGAAGGTCTGTTACAGGTATTTAGCTATAGAATTAATTAAAGGCAATTGGCTTGTTCCTCCATCAGTCACAGACTATTTGCTATACATTTCAAAGAGAGATGAATACATGATGAAGCTCATTAAATAAATAATTTTAAAAAAATTATAGATGGTCTGTATTGCCACATATGCTATTTCTTTCATGTACCATGTAGTGCAGTGATATTACAGCAATATGCATGCATTGCACGCTTTTAGTTGCTTATTGCTTAGTTATTAATCTGGTGCAGTCACAAATTGCACAGGACGAGTATTACAATGAGAGCACTTAAATGCACTTTAAAGCAAAGTACTTGTGTCATTGTTAGTAAACTAACTGGCTAGGACCTATCATCAAGGGTAGATCAGAAGAAAGATGAGATTTCACATCTAGAAAACTTCATGTTGCCTTTCAGGCCTTTCCAGAATTTTTTAGTTATATTTAGATTTACGGAGTATTCTTTACATAGATGTTGTTATTTAGAGTACATTGTCTAAGACTTACTGTAATACAATGTAATTGATATGATCCACACTGTTATGAAATACTGAACACGTCATGCTTGACATAATCATCCTGATTTTTGAAACCAGTAGGAAATCTCTGAAACTGACCTGACTTCACCTCTAACATTTTTTAAAGGGATAAAAGAAATGCCATTCAAATTAAAGAAATGATGACTCGCTGAAAGAATGTTGGAGGCCTCTGAATTGTAGCTTAATCTCATTCTCAGCAGGATTATGAGGCCCTAGTAGAAGTTCCAGATGATGAAGAAAAGAGAGTGAAAGTACAGAAACAAAATCCTGCAGTGTGCTGAATAGAACTGGTTGAAATTTTCGGAACAAAAATGGGTTTTGTTGTTGTTGAAAAATTCATTTAAAAGCAGGGTTAATACAGAGAAAAAGGAGGACAAGTGAAAAATAAATAAATATATTTGATATAAAAATGGGGGGAATGGATTTTTTTAAGAAGGGGGGAGGTTCACTTTGAATCATGCAAAATGAAAATAATTTGACATTTAAACATTTTTCTGAATAATTGTTTTTTTTCCATTTTTTGACCAGCTCTAAAACTGAATGTTTTTTGCTTCCATTAATGAGAGTGGGGCAGGACCATGCTCAGCATTTCACAGAACTCAGCCGTTGGAAAACCAGATCTGAACCCCAAACCACAGAAAGTCACCTGCTTTCAGAGTTAATTAACAATCTGAAGCTTTGCCTGGGTTCACTGGGATTTGCAAAGCTTTTCTGGAGATTTCATGCTAAGTTCCTGATGAAATCCATCCACTGTTCATAGTTCCAAGTGGAAAATTTGGTGGCACCACAGACATCAGGGATTTCTATGGCTGGCAATATGTTGTGTGGGTTCCAGTCTCTTATGCCACAGAGTCCTCAATATTAAAAATCAATATGCTCAATTACTGCTCTCCCGCAAAGAACTAACCATTTAAACAAATGAGACACAAAAGCCTGAATTCAAGAAAACAACCCTACTCCGGAAAGGCACTTAAACTTGTCTTATTGAAGTCCATAGTCTTAAGCACATGTTTAAAGTAAAACGGGCTTAAGTGCTTTTCTGAATAGGACTGGATTTAAGCACATTCAGAAGTGTCTTCTGTTTTGGGACCAAAGAAAGAGAGGAAGAAGGTACTATTATCACCACAGAATTGATAACTAAAGTACTAAGGCAGTTTTCAATATTTTAGGCACTATTTCAATTTGCTGTGACCTCAGCTATAGAATAGTTAGTTCATACATTTTTAATGTTATTTGCTAGGATGCCCTGAGCTAATCATTTGTTCACACACTATAGAAACTCTTTGATGTGCTGCTGAAGAAAGTTCATTTTGGAATTGGTGAGTACCATACTGGTCACCAAATGAACTCCTTAATTCTGGAGGATAGAGATTTGATGCTAAATGACAGATTTTTAAAAAGATTTTATTAATCTAAGAGGTTAACTGATAGGTTTAATCACCCTTCTCCCAGTTCTTCGCTTTTTTCTGGTTTACTATTTGTATAATTTACGTAATGTACTTTTATGAATGACTTGGGGGGAAGATTATTAGAAAAGTCCTAATCTATTGTCTCTGGTTAATTCATATATTGTAAAGTATATATAGAATTTTTTTAACTTGATGGATTTAGCAGAGAATGGATGATGTAGAAGGATGGCAATAAACACAGATACTTCCCCTTTTATTGATTTGAGAGCAGCTCACTAGTGACTGAGAGTCTCTATCTTGCAGTAATTCTTTCGCTCACTATGTCAGTTAGGATTACGAGGCATGAATGAGCAAACAGGATTAGCTAATTCACACTTAGAAGTGGTCCCTCTGAATCATAGACACATTGATATGCTCTATGTGACTGGTAGATAGATAGGATTTCAGCTTCCAGAGCTGATAATCTCATATCTTTTGGGGGGACTGGATGATTTTAGGCAATTGATAATGGGACTTCAGTGCCTTTCATCTGTGCATTAATAGTTCAAACCCAGCCCAGGCCAACAGCGACTGAAAATAATAGCTATCCAATGGCTGCTTGGGGGCTGTGAGAAATGTATTTCCTGGGATAGACAAGTCCCTATCACAAAAATTACCACTGCAATTTGTAGTGATTGGCATCTTTGCTGAAAATAGTCAGTAGAAAGGACAATGTCTGAATAGTCAGGAATACTGAAATATATTCTCATTTTTAGTCTTAAAACAGATCTGAACAGCATGGCTTCATTGTGAGTGAGGCCTTTGTTCTGAGTGAACTTGACTATTGAAATTCCATCCCACTAGGACTTCCAGCAGAATTCCTCTGTTGTTTACAGCTTGTTCAGAAAGCAGCAGCACATTTGCTCACCGGCTTGAGTGGCTGTGATGTTACTATGCATCCCCTGTGCTCTTTACATTGGTTGCCTTTGAAGAGTCCCTGAGGGTGTTTAACAGTGTGGAAGGAGCTTGGGTGCTCTGTCTACCACCCAGGTCTGGGAGAAGAAGAGGTGCTGCCCTTCCCCTGGAGCTAGAGGGGAAGCAGAGTAACCCAGTGTTCTGCTTCTCCATTCCCTGGAAGTAGGGAGGCAAAATGCTGCGGTGCTTTTGTCTCTCCATCCTCGTTGAGGTGACGAGTACCCAGGCACTCTGTATCCCCATTCCCTGGAGAGAGGGGAGGTGCTGTGGAAATCTGCCTGTGGTTTGGTGGAAGTTTAAACTAATTTGTAATAAATTCAGTGAAACATTTCACTCTGCTGAATTGGTTTTTTCTAACAAAACTAAGTTTCATCAGAAAATTTCTGACCAGCTCTAGTCCTGATTGGTATTTCTCTGCCTTGTATCCCCCTTTATATCTTATGTCAGCTGGCCCAAGAGTGTGGAATTCGCTCTCTCCTTAGACATCTGTTTCGGTTCTTCCCCTCACTCCTTATTGTGGTTTTCAAAGGTGCTGTTCATTATGAAGCCCTATTTATTTTCCACCCCACTGTTCTGATTTGTGCTAGCTCCCCTTCAGTTTTGATTTCATAACCATCAGAGAATGGATTTCTCTTGGTTTTTGTTGTATTTTGTATTCTACTGAACCACTTTGTCCACATCCAATTATGGAGGCTGTGGGAGTGGCCCCCAAAGCATGCTGATCTCCCAGGAGACATTGCGTCTCCACACCCCACTCATTGGCATTATGGCTACATTGAAACTTCACTGCCAGCTGTGTGCCTACTGCACCAGTCCTCAGAATCCCTCCTAAAGGGGAATCCCTTTTGTAATGCAAAGTGTGGAGATATGTGTGTCTCCTTCTCATTGCTATCCTGTCCACTTCTGCTCTGATCTTTTCCTTCTCCAGGAGTGGACAGGAGGAGAATGGGGGAGGAGGCACATATTTCTACTATTCTATTATTACAATTCATTGCTAAAGCATCATCCAAGTTTGTTCTGCGTGGTCATGCCAGGGTAGGATGGGAGCATCTCAGCTTAACTACTAGTGGATTTCTGAATGGAAACCTCTGTGGTATATTTTTTTAACGTTGGATGATCCACTGTTAAGATCCTTCTCTGGCTTCTAACTCCCTTTAGAGGGGTTACACCTGATCCTGCAAACTCTTATCTTGGGAGCAAGTCCCACAGCTGTCATTGGGGATGAACACATAAGTAAGGAGTACTCATGTGAATAGATGCCTGGATGTTTGGATCCTTAAAGTAAAACCATTAGGGAAGGGAACATATGGCAGGCCCCAAATGAACCTTTGTACAGGAGCCCCACAGCCCCATTCTTCTCTTTCTGTTTCCCAGCACATTCTAATACTACCTTGCCTGTATCCCCTAAATGTCCTCAAACCCTCCTTTCCTAGATAGCTTTTGCAGTGGAAGGCCCATGAAGTGAATCTTGAAGGGTTTTGCAGTAGTGGTTCCCCTCTCATGGGCTTTTCTATGAGAAGAGAGCACTGGCAGAACTTCGATGATTAGAAAGGTATTTATAGAGTTACCAGTAAAATACAAACACAGCACACACAAATTTTCCCTATTAAAAATATGCTTAATTACCCCAAGTGGAACATCTGTTACATTTAATCTGATAATAGATATAAAGGAACCAAAAAAGGCTTAATTAATCAGAGTAATTGAACACAAAGTTGAAAGCTGTATCTATTAAGCAGGGAAGAAGGATGACAATATCCTAAGTGCTATATGCATTATTAATTGTTATATCAGATTCTATTAGCACAACTGGACTGAAAGATCTGTCAAAGTTGTCTTCATAAACAGCTATTTTCAGTAATCATAAATCAGTCGTTAAAACTGGCTCTAGGCAAAAATTTGACACATTAAATCTCATCTCTAAAATTATTTTATTTTAGTCAGATTCCTATCCCCAGGAACCAATTTAACCTTTTTTAAAAATATAAGTACTGAAAAAAACCCAGTGATTCACTAGCTTTGGGTGATTCTTTTGCACTTGGTGCTCAGAAAAAAAACAGACCATGCTGTGCTTTTTCTTTTTGGTATAATGTTGTGCAATTAGTCTTTAAAGTGGGCATTTGGTATTTTAAAATAGTAAATATCAGGAACTGTGGGGCATGCAATGTAACTCTAACAAATCTGTATGTTCAGACAACTTTTAAATGCAGATTATATAATACTGAGCATTTATATAGCCTTACACTTGTCAAAGCACTATACAGACAGCAATTAAGCTTCAGGACATCCTTGTGACAGAGAGAGAAAAGGATTTTACCCCTATTTTATATATGGGGAAACTGACAGAGGTGAAGTGGTGTGCTCAAAGTCACACAGTAGGTCACCAGCTGAGCCAGAGCTAGGATTACAATGCAAGCCCATCTGACCTTCAACCCATGCTTTTTACCCCAGATTACATTGCCTTTAGGATGCCATTTACAGTTACCTTGTGAATGGACCGAATCCTGCAGTCTGTCCATGCGTGGAACTGTCACTAAAGTCAATGGAAGTGCCATGGCTTAGACCTGTTTCTGTACTATTGTACTACCATAAAAAGAAACAAACAAACAAACAAAAAAGGATTGTTGCACTTTAAAAGTCCCTTCCATTTTGAAGAGTCTACTGGCTTAGAGGAATGTCACTGGAACCAGTAATATCTCTCAAAATGGAAGAACCTTTTTAATGGTGAACACAGCATGTTAAAATATGACTTGGAGTATGTGTAAGCCCATGTATAAAACAAACTGTATTAAATGTTGTGACGAAAATTCTCAAAACCAGCTACCTAAAATGGATCGAGTAAAACCTACATTTGCTTTTAGATGGTCTAATGAATACGGCAATGAATTGCAACTTAGAAGACCTGGCTTTGATTCCAGCTTGGCCCCATCCTTCCCCTTTGACTTTGGGTAGATAACTTAAATCTACCCACTTTCCCATTTATAAAATGGGGCTAATACTTCTCTACTTCATAGGGATAGTATGAGGATACAAATCTGTTAATGATTGTGAGGTAATTGTCTCAGGCAAATTCTGTCCTCTCTTTATCTTGTGGGAGACATATATCTGAGGATAGATTCAGGGCTTCTGTCATTAAGTCACCATATTGACATTGTTAGTTTATGGTATAACAGCTTGCAGAACAATACGTAAAATTACCTACCATGGGCCTGAGGAATGCTGGAAGAAGGCCCCAAATGAGCTACAATACCCCAGCATAATAGGGTGATTTAAGGTACACATAATTTCTTCTGAGTTATAGCCCTTATTCTAAGTATGTTTGCTTTAGTCAGTTTAAATCAGTTCCTTAAAAACTATATTAAATTACCTTGCTAAATTAATTCACAATATTCTTGTTAACAACTTAAGTTACAGTACTATAAAAATTTCATTGACACACCTGCTATAAATTTATTTACTGCTATCCATAGCATAGTTTTAAAACTCATTGTGGCATCATCTGCTAAGTGTTTTCGTACTCAGACATTTTTAACATCCTTCATACTAAGCTATTAGGAAGTTTAACTGTAGCTAGTAACCATTTCATCGATACAAATAAAGCATTGGCTTCATAGAATGCACCTTGATTTAGACAGTAACTGAAGAAATGCAATCAATGAGTAACCCACTGAATAAACACACTCAGTTAATGCTTTTAAATGTTTAGGATTTGAACTGTTTGAAAGACTACAACAAAATACAGATCCACAGCGTCAGATTTATATCTTGTATTCTGAAGTAACTGACATAGAGTTCTAATTTCTCTATAGCAATGTGTTCTGCACTCATGTTATATTTTATACAGTTTATTCTGTAACATTATTGTGTATATTTGAGTACAAAAGAGGCCAGCCCCATATTCTCACTATATTATTTTTGTACTCCCTACCTACCTCTGCAGGTGACTGCTGTTGCATGCTTGTGGCTAGAAATAGTAGCTGCAAATTAATAATCACTGATTTTTCGCACCATTGAATATAGTGAAAATTAGGGACAGATTCTCAGCTGCTGTGAATTGGTGGAGCTCCAATAAAGTCAATGTAGTTGATTTACACCTCTTGAGGATCTGGCCCATCAGTGACTATCTCTAGTCCTGTAGTAATATGTATATGTAAAGTATCAGAGGGGTAGCCGTATTACTCTGGATCTGTAAAAGCAGCAAAGAGTCCTGTGGCACTTTATAGACTAACAGACATATTGGAGCATGAGCTTTTGTGGGTGAATACCCACTTTGTTGGATGCATGTCATCCATGCATCCACAGGACTCTTTGCTGCTTTTACGTATATATGTAAGTGTGTGTTCTGGAGAAGGGCAATCTGCATCTGTCAAGGTTCCTTCTCCACTCTGAACTTTAGGGTACAGCTGTGGGGACCTGCATGAACACCTCTAAGCTTAACTACAAGCTTAGATCTGGTTTTGCTGCCACCACTCTCTCAAGACTATACTAACTCCTTTCTCTGGATAGTCTTGAGAGACTTCTTCACCAAGTCCCTAGTGAACACCGATCCAACCCCTTGGATCTTAACACAAGGATACTTTAACCATCCCCCCTTTTTTCCCCCACCATTTCCTAGTGAGTCTAGATCCAATCCCCTTGGATCTTAAAACAAGGAAAAATCAATCAGGTTCTTAAAAAGAAGGCTTTTAATTAAAGAAAGAAAGGTAAAAATCATCTCTGTAAAATCAGGGAGGAAAATAACTTTACAGGGTAATCAGATTCATAGAGCCCAGAAGAACCCCCTCTAGCCTTAGGTTCAAAGTTACAGCAAACAGAGGTAAATCCTCTTAGCAAAAAGGAACATTTACAAGTTGAGAAAACAAAGTTAAACCTAACACGTCTTGCCTGGCTGTTACTTACAAGTTTGAAATATGAGAAATTTGTTCAGAAAGATTTGAAGACCATGGATTGATGTCTTGTCCCTCTTAGTGCCAAGAGTGAACAACCTCAAAACAAAGAGCACAAACAAAAGCCTTCCCCACACCAAGATTTGAAAGTATCTTGTCCCCTTATTGGTCCTTTGGGTCAGGTGTCAGCCAGGTTACTTGAGCTTCTTAACCCTTTACAAGTAAAAGGATTTTGGTGTCTCTGGCCAGGAGAGATTTTATAGTATTGTACACAGGAGAGTTCTTACCCTTCCCTTTACAGCTATGACCGCATCTAAAAACACATAATCAGGGACCCACTCCCTTAAGTTTCTGTGAGTTGAGAAGATCCAAAAGCAACTGATAAAGCAAGGAAGGTAAAAGTGCCAAATCCAAGGCACAGTCCCCAGTTTGTCCTTTAAGTCCTGCAACAGGATCAGGCTCTGCAGGTGCAGAGGGGCAGGCTGGAAACAGTCCCTGTGGTATGCCACTTTGTGTCACCATTCCCACTCTGCCCTAAGGGATTCCAGGGGCAACATAAGCCTCATCATGCACCAGCTCCACCACCAGCCCTAGCAGTTGCACGTGGGCATACATGCGCCAAAACCGCAAAGCAGATACACCAGATTGAAACAAGAAGGGAGCTCTTAGCACTTGCTCCAAAGAGGAGGGAAAGCTGCTTACCCAAGCGCAGGAGACAAGGAGGGGCCCCTCTCTGCTTTCAGAAAAGAGTGGGAGCTGCACACACACATACACACACTGAGAGAGGCTTGAGAGTAGCAGTCAGGGGCACATTGCAACAATGACTTGGTGGAGGCTAAGCTGCTGTAGTGGCAGGGCTGGCTCCAGGCACCAGCTTAACAAGCAGGTGCTTGGAGTAGCCACTCCAGAGAAGGGCGGCAGGTCTGGCAATTCGGCGGTAATTTGGCAGAGGGTCCCTCACGCCCGGTCAGAGCAAAGGACTTCCCGCTGAATTGCCGCAGATCGCAATGGCGATTGTGGCTTTTTTTTTTTCTGGCTACTTAGGGCTGCAAAACCCCTGGAGCTGGCCCTGCATAGTGGCAGAAATAATGGGGAGGGAAGCAATGAGGATGTATCTTGGAAACCATAGTTTTCCATGGCACAAACCCTTCTCCCATTCTGCAGTAGAAGGAAACTATCATTTACAGTATCTGAGGGTTACAACTCCCCATTTTGCCTCCTGCGTGAGACTGACCTATGTTCGCTGAAACTCCCATTGTCTCAGAGGGCAGGATTGGTCCTCAGTATGGAAGTTGAGCAGCACGTTTGCTGCTGGGGCTTGACAAAGACTGAATAAATGTTGACAAGAGTGTCTTTTTGTCCCAAAACAACAGCATTAGAGATTACAATAAAGTCCGTGATATAAATATGATGTTCAGAGAACCAAATAGGAGCAAACAATTAGCTTTGCTTTTTCATTTTTAATGCATGCGTGACTGACACTGTGCCTTCAAATGTTCCCATTGCTTAGATTTACAGCAGTGAACTACAAGTCACAATTACCCACCTTAATATTACAGAATTAACAGTGGTCTTATTTGTGGCTTATAGGCACAGCCTACAGTAGGGGTTGTTGCAGAGGCACACTGCCCCAACAATAGCTCCTAAACATATTGGGTACATCTACATTGGAGCTGGGGGTGTAATTTCCAGCCTGGGTAGACATACATGCACTTGTTTTGATCTAATTAGCATGCTAAAAATAGCAGTGTAGCCACAATAGCACAGGTGGTGAAATGTCCAAATACAGAACCCTCTGAGACCCTAGGTGAATAGTCGGGTATGTAGCCTGGGCCGCCTCTCATGCTGTCACAGCGGCACCACTATTTTTAGTGTGCTAGTTTGATCACAGCTAGCACATATCCATCTACACCATCTGCTCTAGTGTAGACGTACCTATTGTGTGTCAGATAAGCACAGCTCTTCCTGGAATGTGAAGAACAACTGCTGTGGGTGTGTCTACACTTCATCCAGAGGTGTAATTGCAGCACAGATTGTATTAGCTTGGATTTAGCTAGCACAGCTAACAAGAGCAGTGAAGCTGTGGAGGCATGGCCTGCAAAGTGGGCTATACAAGCACACTGGAGACTGTAGATATGCTAGCCTGCACTGAAGCCAGTGTTCCTGTCTCTTCACTGCTATTTTGAGCTGGACTAGCTAGTTTAAAGTTAGTGCAGGTTCGCCTATCTGAGCTAAAATCATACTCCTGGTTGCAGTGCAGCCTGTGCTGCCCTTTGTGCCACTGTCTGCATGGGGCTGGTGAGGAGCGACGGAGAGCAGGACCATAACCCTACCTCTGTGTGCAACTCTGAGGAGACTAGCACCACTGGAGTGGCGCTTGTGGTCACAGCAGTTCAAGAATTGTCAACATGATGGACCCCAGCCTGGTTGTGTGAACGGGAGGTGAGAAGGCTCTTCCCACCTCTGCAGGAGAAATATATTGCTGCAGCTTGTGGGATGTGAAGTTAGTTCACAAACTCTGGTTGATAAATTTTCATATTTTTGTTTTCCTCAATCTGTACTACCTGTTCTGCTTTTTATGACTGTCTTTGGATGTTACCAGACTGATCAGTTCTAAGCTCAGTGATATTAATTTAAAACCAAGGGTCCAATACATTAAGGTTATTGTTAAGCCTCGAGTATCCATAAAGTAAATGAAACAGTAAAATGAAACCAGTCTTTAAGAAATACAGAGCAGCTTTGGAAGCTGTGATTTATGATTTTTTTTTTGCAATGTCACTCCCGCTATCGCATGAGACTTTTGTGGCATATAGAAGTTGTACCACCCTACCAATAACTTTTGTTCCTTCTAACAGCTGCAAAGCTTCCATTAGATTAAACACAGAATTAAGATTTAAAAGTTTTTCTGTTTTTTTTACTGTTCTACAAAACTTTTTATATACAAAAATAAATTCCAATGTGACTGTGAGCTACAGGCATTTCCCCATCTATTTCCAGAGTGGGAGTGCACTACTGCCATCTTAAGGCAAACAGGAGGTATTGGCCCAGCACTGAGAATTGATCTCATAAGTACCCACCAGTTAAATGCACCTATTAAACTTATTATGTAACCTATCAAATGCTACTCTGCGCCTTATGTTACTGTGGAATCTGTGCACAAATTACTATGGCAAGGAGCACATTTAGTACTTTTGGTGTTACTGGGGTGCCTGGATAATCCTCAAAATGACAAATCACTATCTATGCGATTAATTTTCTTTCTGTCAAGTCTAGAAAGATGAGAGATTTGGGGGACATCGTACAACATGTCAAGGAAATGCCAGCTGTCTCAATTACATCTCACAGCTAACAACGAAGCAAGATTGATGATTTGTACACAGGACTGTTTTTCATAACTTTAACAATTCTGAATTCCTCTGCAGATAAAGTAATGGGATCTGTCAGTCAGTCTGAGACTCAGAACAGAGCAGCAACAGATATATAAATAATCAATATTGTAACACTTGAAGGGGGTTGCAATAAACCAAGGGAACCTAACTTTTCATACAATAAAAGAGATATTACTTTTTGTCATTGCTCATGATTACCATACTGAAGACACTTACTAGCGAAGGCAAACTGTTAAAGAAATTATGATATATGACACAAAAGGAAAACAGAGAGACTAGGTAGGTAGGGTAATATCTTTTATTGGACTACCTTCTGTTGATGAAAGGAAAACTTGCAAGATACATGAAGCTCTTCTTCTCTGTGTAGCTTGAAAGCTTTTCTTTTTTCACAAAAGTTAGTCCAATAAAAGATATTACTTCACCAACCTTGTCTTTCTTGTATCCTGGGACCAACATGGCTACAACATCACTGGAAACAAAGGAAAGCAGTTATTTTTGGATATAGGACACTCTAATGTACTACTGTCAAATATGCAAATGAATGAAAAAGTCTCATCTTATTGGTTAACATCATTCTATTAGGTCTCTTTGATCTGGTAACAGATACTTATTAGACATACTGGGATTCTGCTTCATCTCATACTAAGGCCTTGTCTACTCTACGGGAGGAGATCAATCTAAGTTACGCAAATTCAGCTACATAAATAACGTAGATGAAGTTGAGGTACTTAGACCTACTTACCGCGGGGTCCACACTATGCAATGTCGACTCCCCTTGCACTTCTCGTCAACTCCCCTTGTGCTTCTCGTTCAGGTGGAGTGCAGGAGTTGATGAGAGAACGATCTGTGGTTGATTTAGTGGGTCTAGTGAAGAGCCGCTAAATCAACCGCTGATGCATTGAGCACCGCATGCCAATCACCCAGTAAGTGTAGACAAGCCCTTATAAGTTTATCTCATGCTAAATTCAAAGATCTTGCATAGGTAATTCTTACAATGCAGAGAGCAATTAGTAGGGTATTTTTAGAATTCTGCATAAACTCAGTTTCTGGATCTCTGAAAGGTCTTCTGTTTCCTGAAATAACAAGTCTCACTCATACATCATCTTATACAAACATCCCGCTGGGCCATTCAGTACAAATGTTAACAAAAAGTCAATGAACACCATTAACAGGCATGGCTGTATATGACACTTGCACTGGGTGTAGACAACAATGAAATGGGGTGAGGGCAGCAGCTGTACAGCATGTGCCCAGTTCCCTGTGCGCCAGTGGAACTTCTCCGCAAGTTCTCAGCAATGAAGAACCAGGACTGTACAGTGTAGGAGAGGCAAGGAGGCTTTGGACCAGACCTATATGAAGAGGTTCCACAGGACAGTGCTTCTTGAAATTCCTGAGCTCGAGGATCTCTTTTTTTTCCCCAGCACTTGCAGACCCTTTGCTACATATCTTTCGTCACCTCACAGTCCATTTATTTTTGTTCACTTAGAGCTATACGTGATGTGTCCCATTGCCTTGGTCACTGCACACAATTCCAAGAACTAATAACATAATCATTACTAACATTCTTAAACAAGTACAACTTAAAATGGGCTTTTCCCACCCACAAGCTTGCGGACTCTGCTCCAGGGGATGTGACAGGTAAGAAGCTAATTTCTTGGCTAATATGAATTTTTTTAGTCCAGCCCTGGGTGGGGCGGGAGATGGGGGCAGGAGCCTGTTCAGATCCTGTGGAGCAGAGTCCGCCAGGAATTTCAAGAAGCGCTGTCCTCTTGAGGGTTATATTTTGGTAAGTTCTTGTGCAGAAGCCCTGTAAGGGCCTCCACCCCAACCTGTATAAAAGCGTGGCAGAATTTAATCTCTGTTTTTTTGAGGGGAGTGTAGGGCTACCACCAAAATGCCGCTTGCCCTGGAGTGGGAAGATGCATGGAGGTGAGGGGAATAGATGAAGGTATGGCTTCAACCATCCTTCTACTCTAAGTTGGACAGTGAGCTGGACAGCTGGTGCATAGGGAGTATGCAGCACCCTTTAAAGGGTCAGGAACAGGAACCAGGTATTTCTGTTCCCCAAAAGCACTAAGCACTGGCACCAAGGGAATATTTATACTATCTTGGGGGAAAAAAATGGGAGTGAGTGAGTTGGGTAATGAGGGTGAGGTTGGGAATGGGGAAGGTGTGTGCGCATCTATGTGTAGACACTGAAAAAGATGACAGGAAATTCAAACTATAGAAGGAAAAGGCACATATCGCTGTGCCCGTAGAGGTTATTGGGATTAAGTGTATCATTCTGGTATTCAACTCTTAAATAATTTTAAAATTGTAACTTGCACTATATGTTGCTTCCTTCTTTCCTTTTTCCTTTCTTCTATAACTTATCTTTCACTCCATCTTTTTCAGTATAATTTCCTCTCTTTTTCTCTCTCCCTCTAACTCCTTTTTTATCCTTCTTTTGTTTTGATTCAATGTGTTCTCACCCTTCTTCCTTCATGGCCATTCAATCTCTCCATCCTCTCCAGTCACTCTCTCTCTTTCTCCCCCATCACACCTTTCCTCATATTATTATTAATAGTAGTATTTATTTGTTAAGCAGCAAACAATGTGCTCAGTGCAGCAAAGAACATAGAGGAAGACCAAGTCCCTGCCCCTAGAAACGTACAGGCCAGACAATAACTCAGAGCCTGTATTAATAGGAGATGGAGCTGGTAGTTGTGCATAAGTATTTTTCTTCTTTTTGCTTTCTTCATGTCTTCTTTATTCACAATCTTTCCCTCATTCTCTCTATCTCTCTTTCTTTCTCTTTGTTCCCCTCAAATCCACTTATTTGCATCCACTGTCTTTTGACCCCACCCCCCCGTCTCCTACTCTGGAGCTGAAGAATGGAAGTGTAAGGAGGCGCCCTGGCTCCCCGTTGCACCCGAGGGGAACGAGCCAGAGCAGGCACCTCCATGGGCGGAGCCACTACCGCCTGTTCCTGCCCCCCGGAAGTCAAGGGGCGGGACAGGAAGTATAAGAGCCAGGGCTCAGAGCTCATTTCAGCGCCGGCCGCCGAGGAGGATGGACGTGCGGAGGCCGAGCTCCCGCTCGGCCAGCCTACCTCAGGCCCCCTACCCAGAGGAGCGCTGGCTGGACTGCCCTGGGCCCACTATCCAGAGGAATGCTGGCGAGCTGCCCGGCCCACTATCCGAGGAGCATTGGACCGACCTGCCCCGCGCCAGGTACCCCGAGGACCTCCAGCCGCAACGACCCTGTGCCAGGTATCTCGGAGGAGCCACGGACCCTACGGCCTCCCAGGGTTTCTGAGGAACCATGGTCTGGGACCCGACGTACGCGAGGAAGACAGGTACGGGAGAAGGGGGATGGAAGTAGCCGGGGGCGGCTGACCACAGTCAGGCCGCGAGGGCCCCAGCCTATGTCGTATGTACGGCCATGATCCTACTGATCACCCAGTCAGTGGTTTCGGTGCGGATCCCCCTGACGCCTTAGCGAAGACAGCCGCTACTAGGGCCCGGGCTGGAACGCAGAGGAGTGGGTGGGCCTGCGTCCCCCTGCCACCCGTAACCGGTGGCAGTATCCCCTCACCCAGAGCTACAGTTTGTCTGGTGCCCTGCCTGGATCAAGGGGCCGGGCCCCTGAACTGTTTGTTGCTCTGCCCTGCTCCAAAGGGTCAGAGCCCCCTGAACTGTTTGTTGTTTCTTGCCCTGCCCAAAGGTCAGAGCCCCCTGAACTGTTTGTTGCTCTCCCTGCTCCAAAGGTCAGAGCCTGAACTGTTTGTTGCTCTGCCTGCTCCAAAGGGTCGGAGCCCCTGACTGAGACTATTTACTGCCCCGCCCTGCCTGAGGGCTTGGTATAGACTTTGTTTGTCAGCCCCTAAGCTGAGCCTGACTGTTGCTGCCCCGCCCTCTGAGCGCTTGGGCTATAGATTTTGTTTGCCTCAGCCCTTAGCTGAGCCTGGACTGTTTGCTGTCCAGCCTGCCTGAGGGCTTGGGCCATAGACTTTGTTTGCTCAGCCCCTAAGCTGAGCTGACTTTTTGCTGCCCCACCCTGCCTGAGGGATTGGGCACTAGACTTTGTTTGCTA
The DNA here is from genome assembly GCF_003597395.2 of Chelonoidis abingdonii. NCBI lineage: Eukaryota > Metazoa > Chordata > Testudines > Testudinidae > Chelonoidis > Chelonoidis abingdonii. The sequence continues at coordinate 37,779,724 of NC_133769.1, forward strand.
ACCCCCTAAGCTGAGCCTGACTGTTTGCTGCCCCGCCCTGCCTGAGGGCTTGGGCCATAGACTTTGTTTGCTCAGCCCCTTAAGCTGAGCCTGACTGTTTGCTGCCCACCCTGCCTGAGGGCTTGGGCCATAGACTTTGTTTGCTCAGCCCCCTAAGCTCAGTCTGACATGTTTTGCTGCCCCGCCCTGCCTGAGGGCTTGGGCCATAGACTTTGTTTGCTCAGCCCCCTAAGCTGAGCCTGACTGTTTGCTGCCCCGCCCTGCCTGAGGGCTTGGGCCATAGACTTTGTTTGCTCAGCCCCCTAAAATGAGCCTGACTGTTTGCTGCCCCGCCCTGCCTGAGGGCTTGGGCTATAGACTTTGTTTGTTCAGCTCCTAAGCTGAGCCTGGACTGTTTGCTGCCCACCCTGTCTAAGGGCCAGGGCCTATAGACTTTTGTTTGCTCAGTCCTCGAGTACGGGAGCGGAGCGTGAGCCGTCCGGTGGCCTGGAAGGAGGCACCCTGGCTCCCCGTCACACCTGAGGGGACGGGGCCCGAACGCACCGACTTACAGGAAGGCAACAACTCTTTACACCTGACTTAGTGCAGCCATAGAACTTTGAAAACTTGGCCATGGCTTTTCTGTGCTAAGGGAAGATGAAGATGCCCCCAGTCTTTGCCTCCTCTTGTTCATGACTGGAAGCAGAAGGGGAAGTGATAGAGCTAGAAACCAGCCATTTGTCCCATTGGCCCAAGGAACCCAGGAGCCATTGAAGCAGGAAAATCTTTGTGGATTTGTTGGAAAAAAAGGTACCCATTTTGAGACCCTTTGCTAAAAGAGATGTATTAGCAATTACAGTCCAGGATACAAAATAAACAAGCATCCCACCAGCTCATTTTTGCCATAGAAATATGTCCAACTACCATCCAACCCCACTCTAACTAAGCCTATAAGATCTGACAAGATCAAAGTGCATCATAATACGGTTGCAGGCTAGCGGCATTGTTGTTGCTGAACTTGTTGAAGGCTTGGGGAATGAAATAACAGCAAACAAATCCATGTGTCCCACATAATACTGTGGAGCACTAACATTGCGCTAGCAGGCAAGACACAACATATAATAACAATAAACAACAACAGTAATGGAAATTAAAGGTGACATTTTAACTGCACAGATCAGGACATGAAGTGTTGATGGCTAAATCCTCCGCTGGTATAGACTGATGTAGCTACACTGAATTCAGTGAAACTACATTGACATACACCAGCCAAGAAGTTGGCCCAGCATTCCCAACTAGTAGCTGTCACTCTGCCCGTAGTTGATATTCAATACACTGGAGAATTTCAGTACCTGACCTAAGAAAATGTTATATGGTCAGGGTTCCCAAACTGGATCCATTGGCTCCTGATGGGCTACACAGCACATTTTGGTGGTCTGTGTAGAGCCAGCTGGTCACACAATGCTGACCCCTCCTTGTTTCCGGATGCTAGATTGTATTAACAAATACCTAACATTCCACAGATTACTTTCTTAATATTGCTTTTCCATGCAGTCAATGGCTTTAGTGGTCAGATGGATGTTGTCTGAACATAAATGGGAAGGGTAACGTGGGCTGTAGGCTCAAGAATGGGAGAGGGAATGGTCCATGGGAGAACCTTTCCTTTAAAATATGCATCACATAATGAAAAAGTTTGAGTAACCCAGTATATGCAGTAATATAAAATGATAACTATATACATCTAAAATTGATAGATTAAGGGGCTGAATACAAAATTTAGTGGTAGTACTGGACATACCAGCAGAAATGAGCTCCTTTGCATTCTGCTATCTGGTATTATTTGTTGAAAAGTATCTCCTATTGCCCAGAGCTATGTAATTATGTAATTATATTATACATTGTATTGCAATGAATATCCCAAAGGGGTACAGTTAAAGTTATGAGTTGGGAACAATAAGACTGAATTTGCGAACTTTGGTACAAGTCAAATCTCAGCCTTAATATTTCATTAACACAATTCTTTGCCTGAGGTCCCTTGAACTTGAGCCGCAGCTGTGTGGAAAGAAGAGCTCAGGGTACACAATATAAGACATGCTGTGGCTAGTTCCTTGTTCCTCCCAGAAAGTGCCCTTTGCCTTCTATAGAGGAAATGTTAAGCCCATGAGCTCCAGTAGGCCAGAACACAGACTTAAAATTCTGATCATTTTATCTCCTTGAAGGCATATTAGTTGTCTCTTTGAATCAGTCTGGCCTGGAATAAATACATTCACAGGACAGCATACACTGGAGAGCTTCAGATTGAATCCCGTATCTGTACAGAAAACCACACAGGTAACAGCTAGAGCTGTCGATTAATCACAGTTAACTCATGCGATGTGTAATCAGTGCTTTATACATAGGATTTACTTATCCCAGTCACCTGGGTGGATAAGGGTAACAAAAGTAAATACCCTAGTCATGTGACAGGGCCCAAATATATACTGATTTCCTTTTTGTATTTAAATAAAATTAAATTAAAAACATGCTTCACAACGTCTAATTTTACCATCTGGGCACATTCAGTTTATACACTATTTCTCAGATCTAATGAGACTTTAAGTGGTGCTTGAATTTTTTAGGGCACACTGGGATCCATATAAATGAATCTGAATCCATTAAATACCTCATCAAATTCCTAAGAATATCTTTAGTAGTCTGTTCTGCAGACGTTGTACATTCATTTGATCATCTGCATTTGTTGACTGCTCTTCAACACAAGCACACATGAGACTTCCTGTTCCACTCTTTTTTAAACTAGAGTATAAAGACTAAATAGTATATAGAGTAAAAGTACAGCATTGCCACATGGGCTTATGTTGTGAATGTTATGTGAAATAAGTTTAGTTTTTAACTTAACATTGGACAGACACAAATCCATTTGTATACTTTTGGTGGGATTACTCCAACTGGAATGTTTTGTAGATCTCCAGTAATTCTGACCCTACCATAGTGGAGGATTTCACCCGCTCTAGTTTATCTAAAATGCCACTTGCTTCCTTCTCGGGCATGAATTTCCCCATAAGTATGTATCCAACTGAAATTATGGTGCTAAATTCTGCCATCAGTTACCCACTATAAAATTTTTGGGGGCAGGGACCATCTTTTAGTTATGAGTTTGTACAGTACCTAACACACTGACTTCCTGGAACATGGCTGTGGATCTTAATGGCTATGGGGGCAAATATTTACTACTAATAATATCACTGATGTTAATGATATCCAGAAATAACATTCAACCATGTGGGAATTCTGATTGTCTAAAGCTCTGAGACATGATTTCTGAAAGAGAAAATTTGGGGACTATTTTACTTATGGGAATGTTTTCAAATCATTTCAATGTGTTCCCGAGGAGTCTGGGGCACACCTAGATGTGCTAAGTAAGACCTTGCTAATCTCTTGCTAACTGCTCTTTATGTCTGCAGTGCCAAAATGCCCACACAACCCAGAGTGGATGTCTTTGAATTTTATCAGCTTGACTGTTCTCAGGATGTTTGAAGTGTTGTAGCTGGGTTGGCCACAGGATATCAGAGATAGAAGGTGGGTGAGGTAATGTCATTTACTGGACCAGCTGCTACTGGTGAAAGAAATAAACTTTCAAGTTAAACAGAACTCTTTCAGAATGGCCAATCATGACAAGTCACATTGATGCATTGTGTTTTCATAATGCAACTAGAAATGTCTTGTATATGATCATAAAATGTCTAAAATGGGGCATTCAATGAAAAGTTGATTTGTTTACATGGTGCTAAAAATTTAAAAAGAGAATGAGAATATGCCTAGTGGGCCAAACTGCTTCATGATGTAAAATCCTTTCTTCTTCAGTAGAGTTACATCAGGAATGAACTTGGCCTACAGATTTTAAAGCTTTTTGAAAATAATTATTTTATAATATATTTATATTCTACATCTCCTACATTTGTATTATATCTTCTCTAGCTGAAAGCACAGATTACCCACTGCCCTTGAATAGACATAGGTCACCATATAGCAACGAGCTTTGCATGGGATAGTTCTGAATGCCCTCATGGAGCCCCATTGCAACCAGAGAGATTCTGGGCAAGTGTGGAAATCAAGGGTTTACAGATTTATGGCCAAGATCCTTAAATGTTGTAGGCATCTAACTCCCATTTAAATCAATAGGAGTTAGTGCCTAAATACCTTTGAAGATCTGGGCCTAGGTGTCACACTCTAGAGAGCTGGTTTGAAAAATTGGACTTGTTTCGCTGCAGAGTTCCAAGCATGGCTGTCAAAAATGTGTGGCTAGAATGTTTATTCTAATGGGGTAAAAAAAGAGACACAAGGAGTCTTCCCCTGTTTTCCTTCTCTGTATAAGAGTCTGCTAGAAGTACAATCCCTACTCACCTCTGAGCATGCAGAGTGCTTCAGACTTGTGCCATCAGTAGAGCTACCCCTGTAGATATGGTGGGGAGAGTGCTGGTCCATGTATCTCCTCTCTTCTTCACATGACACTGCACAGCAAAGCTAGGCTAGACTCATGGGGAGAGAAGGTGGAGTGCACACTGTAGCCTGTGAAAAGATAGCCCTCCAAGAGTGTTACCTGGTAGAGGTAGATGACATTTTGCAGCCAAAATTACTTTTTCTGTGAAAATGCAGATTTAGTGACAGCACAACTTTCTGTGAATTAGTGTAACCCCCACAAAAAGAAATTCAGAAAATGTCAGTGTTTTGTTTTGACATTTTAAAAATGAAACATTTGATTATTTCAGTTCAAATGCATCGGAGTTTTTTTCTGAACTTTTGTTCTGAAATTTCCATCAAATTTTAAAATTGAAAAACTTTTAAAAAACACTAATTTTTTTAAAATTTCTTTGTGTCAGCTCAATACAGATTTTTTTTGAAATTTTTGATGAATCAAAAAGTTTTAAAAAAAATCATTTCAGGCTTTGTTTGACCTGAAACAAAGAGCTTAGGTAGGATAATGCAGATGACAGAGCATGAAGGGTAATTTCTAAAGCACCCTAATGTGTTCCACGTTACTTGGTCAGTGTAAACCAGTAGTTCTCAAACTTTTGTACTGGTGACCCCTTTCACATAGGAAGCCTCTGAGTGTGCCCCCCCCTTATACATTAAACATACTTTTTAAATATATTTAATACTATTATAAATGCTGGCGGCAAAGCAGGGTATGGGGTGGAGATTGACAGCTTGTGACCCCCCCCCATGTAACATCCTCATTACCCCTGAGAGGTCCCAATCCCTAGTTTGAGAACCCCTTCTGTAGACCAACTACATTTAGAGTACACAAAGGAACCTTTTGTGGGCACCAACAAGGTCTAGTCCAACCAATTAATGTGCAAAGCGGTGGTGTGTTTTAGAAAAAAACATCCGTGTGGTGTGCATTACCTTACTGCATAGACAATCCGAAAATGTTTCATTTACATTTTAACTGTCTGCGAACTGAAAACTCAGATACACACATAGTTCTGTTGGCTACACTTGCAAAGTCTGTTACTTAATTCATTGTTTATTGCAGGATCAAGCCTCAATTAGTCTTTATTTTATATAGGTTGTTTTCATGTGGCATATGTTAAACATCCCAACACATAAATGTCAGTACTTAATAGAACTGTAGTGGATTTGGCAGTAGAATATTTTCTGTGAATGTGAATTTATAATGATCAACTATTCCTTCTGGGCTGCCTGCATAGAGAGATGGACCCTTCTCAGCCATCTGCTTAGAGATGGTTGGTACACCTCTTCTTCTGGTGTTTTTTGGAAAGACCTTGTCATAAACAGTTAGTAAAGGGTTAACAAGTCCAGTAAACTTGGCTAACACCTGACTAGAGGACCAATCAGGAGACAAGATCTTTCAAATCTCAGTGGAGGGAAGTCTTCGTTTTGTGCTGTTTTTTTTTGTTCTCTGTCTCTCAGGGATCTAAGAGGGCAAACAGGTATACAGACTCTCCAATCTTCTGTTCAATTTAGTAAGTACCAGTTAGAAAAGTGGTTTAGTCTTTTTTGTTTGTTTGTTTTCTTATTTTGCAATGTGTATTTGCTGGAAGGATGTATCTCTGTTGCTGCAATTGTATTTGTGCTGGGGGGAGGATTCTCTCTAGTGCCATAAGCTGAAAGACCCTGTAACATTTCCATCTTGATTTTACAGAGACAACTTTTACTTTTTTCTTTCTTTTATTAAAAGCTTTCTTTTAAGAACCTGATTTTTTTTTTATTCTTGAGTGAGACCCAAGGGGAGGGAGTCTGCACTCACCAGGGAATTTGTGGGAGAAAGGAGAGAAGGAAGGAGAAAAAGCCTGATATCTCCTGTGTTAGGATTACTGTTTTTCTCTCAAGGAGAGTCTGGGAGGGGAGTGAAACGGAGGGAAGGTGGATTTCCTCTCTGTTTTAAGATTCAAGAAGTTGAATCACAGTGATCTCCTAGTGTACCCAGGAAGGGAGGATCTGGGAGGAAGAGAAGAGGGGAATGGTTTATCTCCCTTTGTTTTGAGACCCAAGGGGCTTTGGGTCTTGGGGTCCCCAGGGAAGAGTTTGGGGGGCAGAAAGTGCCCCAAAACACTATATTTTTGGGTGGTAGCAGCTCTACCATTTCTAAGCTAGTAATTAAGCTTAGAGGAATTCATGGTGGTACCCTATCTTTTGGACGCTAAGGTTCAGAGTGGGGGTTCATACCATGACAGACCTGCCTGCACTTTCACTTCTCCCTTGATAGTATGGAGATTTTGGACCTCTGCATGGCTCCAAGTGGGTTCATGAGGCATTGTTTAACACTGACACCAGCAATAGTAATAGTACTGCTGGAATGCCAAGCTATGCAATTGTAGGAGCAAATGGACCAGTCCTGGCTTTTTTCCAGAATTTAGATAGGGAGGTAGAATCCAATAAACCTGACCTCTAGAGGGCACACAGGCAGGCCGTCCTGGTGCCATGCAAAGCAGGGTTGGACTGCCAAGCTAATGAAAAAGAGTAGTATCTGGACATGAACATTAGTCCACACTTGCTCAATACCTCAATGAATTTAGTACACTTTCAAAGCAGACTATAGAATACATATTAATTGGTCAGTTAGCATGCTTTAAGACTTTGCATTGTGTGGACACAGGTCATTTGAGTGCACACTAACTGCAGTTAGTGTGAATTAAAATCCCAGCGTAGACAAGCCGCTTGATTCTCTGAGGGTTGGAGGTTCAGATCCAAAATTCAGTCACAGAGAGTTAAAATTTTCCTCCTGGTTTCCCTGTGGCTGCCCATGCAAGAAAGTAAAAGAGTGTGTTCACCTCTTTATGCCTCCGTTTGCAATACAAATATTCAGATTCGCTATCTGTTTTTTTTTTTCAGGACTTGCAATATGGAAATTGTAATGAACAACATAAAATCTGGTGCCTGATCCTGGGAATCCTAGTTAGTTAAATCCTCTTGTGGGTCAGTATTTCTGGATCAGTAACTACTCTGACTTTTATCCTTTGTCCTTGATTTTAAGTGTTTCCTTGACTTTCATATCTAAAAGGCAAAAAGATCTATATCAAGCATAAAGGGCAGTGTCTTTCTATAAAAAAACAGCTTGTATTTCTGATCAGATAAAAGTGAGTACTTTTTTGTATGCTTGCAATAGTTGAGGCAAATGGGTAATTCTGGAACAGATATTTCCATGAAAAAGGTCAAAATCAACACATTTTGGGCCAGATCCTGACAATCCACCATCCTATTCTGCTTCCCCCCTACACTTACACATAAGCAGTTATATGCCATTCCATTCTCCTTGCTTCAGCAAGAGGACACATTGGGAGCATGTTGTGGAAAGAACTGACTGGAGTGCTGCTGTGTGTCTATGATCCCTTGGGAGCCAAGGTTGCTCTAAATCACACCTCACCACTAGTTCTCAGTGGCTTAAGGATCAAGGAGTCACAATGATGGTCTGCCGCCATCTTGCAGATCCCTCACCACCATACTTCTGTATCTGTGTCAGATGCTGAAGCGTTGGGCTGATTAATTCATCACTTCATATTCCCAATATACAGCTATCTTATGCTACTACTTTGGGGCTTTATTATGCAGAAATGTAAGGTGTCACTTAAATGGTTCCAAGTCTGCTAAAAGTTACAATTTGTGTTCAGTTCAACTTTCTGCTAGCGTTTTTCAGCAATTAGCAGTTGCCATTAGCTGAGTTTCTGTCTTATACCTGTATATCAATATTTCACAGCACCAATAAAATACAAAGCTATTGCCTATCTCCCTTTACCCACATACAAGTAGCCTCTGGATGAACTACAGTTTAAATACCCCTAGGACTTTTTCTTTAATCTGATCACCAACCACTCATCCTCACAATGGGCTTGATTCTGATTTCACTGAAACCAGCGTACATCAGGAGTCACTCCACCAAAATCAATGGAGACATAGCAGTGTGAGAGTGCTAAGAAATCAGAATCCAGCCCAGTGAATCTTGTGGCTGCCTTTATATCAGTAACTCCTCAATATCTTGTGAACAAGGCATAGTTTACAAGGAATAGGAAGTATGCAGAAACACTATGATCCTGAGGAAGTTAATGGCAAAATCTCCCACTGATTTCAATGGGATCAGGATTTCACCTTATAGGTATTATGCTATTTCACAGGAAAACAGATTTCAATGACAGCACTAAAGCATTAGTGCACGTTTCTTTATTTGATCATATCTGTTGACAGTTTTAATTGGGTTAAATCCCATCTGGTTAGAGTGGGTTTAAGATAATGAGTGTGACCATTTTGCCAGTACCTTAAAAGAGGTTAGGAGGAGCTGAAGGATGAGGAGGACCTGGCTTTCTATATGGTTATCCTTCTCCTTTTCCAAGGCTGTCCATCCCCCACACATATAATCACTGTCTGCTTTTCTCTCACTGGGATTGTCCCTCAGAAATTTCTGAGTTATTTCTCCAAACTGGAACTGAAATGGTGAAAGGAGGGGGGAGAATGGTAGTGTTTATTCAAGAGCAGCAGGCTAAGGCTAAAAGTATATGCAACAGGTTAGATTAAAAATGGAATCAAACTCTGGATGCCCAGCTATTGCAAAAGAATTTTAACATGCAACTTTCCATCTCACCTTCCTTCTCCCAATTTGTTTAAGAACAAAGAGAAGGATTTACAGGATAAGAATCTGTGAAAAGCAAGGTCTGAAGATCATTACTATCTGAGGCAAATCAGAAGTTCTGCATAGTAAACTTTGCCTAGTTACATGGCTTGTTTACGTTTTAGTCATATGTTTGAATCTTCAGATGCAGTAATCTGGGATCTTAATAAATGATTAAAGTTCTAGCAAGCAACATTTCTAAAAGTACAATTCCAAAATCTCACACCGTGTCATGGGGAAAGGCAGATACGCTGGGTGGTATGGGCAAAAGATCAACCATCAACAATGGATCTGGAAAGCACTCCATTGTAAGCCCATGGGCAGAGGTTGAATACTGCTGAGTGTCATTATCAGGAATCAGACCCAAGGAAATCCATTAGAGAATGAGTGTGAAAAGCATGATGTGTGTTAACATTTAGATGTGAACACTAAGATCCAAATTTTGTTAGACAATGTGGCTGTAATTGAGTAACATAATCTGGCACCAAATACACTTATAGTAAGGGAGCTGATGCCTGAGAGGGAGCAACCCTAGACATGGACATCAACATTCTCAGAACCTAAATGCATTCTGAATTCAGCATGTAAAATGTCCCAGTGGAGGAGATGTGCTATTGAAAGAGATGTTGTATTTCATTCCATACTAATCCAAAGGAGTTTGTCAGATCCCAGAGACAAAATGTAATTCAGTAACACTCCTGACTTATAAATGGGACTTTATGGCAGTCTTGCTGTGGGAACTCTTCAATTAACCCACTCAGCTCCAGTTTGAAGTAGGCTCAAATCTGTCATACCAGTGATGACAGAAATATAAAATAGTACTACATTTCAAGCTAGATAACTTGTATCAATTGGAAAAGAAGCAGGTATCTAATCCGAAATGCAGTGGGGGGTGGCAGTAAGGCAGATATTCATAGTTCATTGATTACCTGAATGAAATGTGGATGTGAGGGCTTATTTGTGAGAAATTCAGGGGAAAACCAGCTTGTAGATGCTACAAAGATAAACTTAATGTTTTTCTTTTGATTTTTTTAAAAATAACTCTTGTAAAATGAAAACACACTCTCTTAAATCCACAACCAAACATTGGTGTTTTGCTTTAATCGCATAGCTAATGAAAACATTGGTATTCTGAGTTTGTGAGAGTTTATATGGTGATGGTATACTTTTGGTAGAGATAGTCAGGACTTTTTCACGAAAACCTTTTTGGTGAAAAATAGCAATTTGTTAAAGACAAACTAATCATGAAACAGGTTCCAATTTATTATATATCATAATGCAAAAAAGGTAGAAAAACTTTTGAAACTGATTAAAAAAACATTGACATTTTCAACATGAAAAATTCCTGTTTTTATTTAAAATTACTCATGGTTTCAAAATTTAAGTTTATTAGACTTAAAAAGGTTTTTAAAGGGTCGAAATCAAAATGAAAAGTTTCAAAATTATTGAAATTAAATGTTCTGGTTTATTTGTTTTTGGTTCATGAATATTTGAGATTCTGATTTTCTGTCTCCATTTGGGAAATAAATTTCAATTCTCAAAAATATTTTGGGGATGGGAAAGTCATTTTCCACCTAGTTCTAATTTTCATCTCATGTGGATGCAATGAATGTAGTCATCCATGTGGATGCAATGAATGTAGTCATGCACAGACTGGGAGGTCTTTCTTGAAATGCAGCCTGTTTAGTTAGAAAAGTAGAAATAATATTGGCAAACCAAAATACTCCATATACAATAACAGGAGCTCCAAGACACATTTTGACTTCAGCTTCACAGATAATTCATTCAGTACACTGACAGAACACACATTTTGCATGCACAGCTCTCTCCTTATCTACCTTCGATGTTGTCTCTCACTATTGTCAAGCACTAGGGGGCCCTCAGCCAATTACCAATGAAATCAATGGCAATTTCTCCACTGATTTCAAAGGCAGTTGGATAAGACTCTTCTTTTGCCACAGCATTTGCATCACGTCCTTCTTTGGAGAAAAAATGCTGACTCATCCTGACCTCATGCTGTGGACAGATGCCTGCACTGCTGCCTTAAATGTGCTATTCAGGTATGGCAGCAGCAAAATTAAGTTTCTAACCTTGGAAACACTGACATTTCCCAGATTTCCAATGGTAAAGTTCTCTTAGTGCCAGGTTTCTGTTATTGGGCATGCATAAAGCCCACTAAGTCCTGACACAACTAGGCATCAATTCCCCTAAACCCTGGGGGAATCACAAGCTAGGTATTCCTCCACTTATCTGGCCTATTGGACCCAGTTTGGTAGACGTGCTGAGGGGCACCCAAACTGCACAAAAAACAGTGGGTACAGCCTCTCATGTGTGTGCAATAGCCCAGTGGTTAGCATAGGTACCTGTAATCTCAGGAGCCCATGTTCAAATCCATTCTTTGTACGAGTGGAACTCATCTGCAAATTGTCTCTCTCCCAGGAAAGTGCCTAACTCACTAGGCTATGGAGTCACCCTCCCAGTTCATTTTAAGTATCTGACTAAATATATTTAATTCCATGTGTAAAACATTTAATTATTTCATACAAAGCTGAACAGTTTCACCAGGAGAGTGTCCCACCCTAGAATACCTTTTAACCTTGTGGTTCAGGCACTCACTTACAAAGAGGGAAAGACCTGCTCTCAACATGCTGCTCCAGATCAGGCGGTGCGTAGATTTCAACTACAACCTCCTTTCTCCCAGGTAGTGGCTTTTAGGGGGACTGCACTACTCCTTTGCCGGCTTTGTTTGTTTGAGGAAGGGCTGACATGGCTTAGGTTCCTGGCTGTGAATCCTGAGTAGAGGGAGGTCCCTCCCTACAACTGGAGATAGACACCTAACTTCTTTTGAGAGGTGAGCCACACACAGCTCCTCTGCTTTTCCTACTGGCTAGCACAGGCAGCTCTGTAAATCCCTTTTGAGGCACTTAATTCTGCCCATACAATGTCTGGGGAGCTGGGCACCTAACTCAGAGCTGTGAATTCTCCTAGATGGCAGACCTCACAATGCAGACCGCTGAAACACTTAGATTCCTCTAGGCCTTAATGATTTTTTTTTGTATGAAGTATTATAAAGCTCTTTAGTTTGTTTTTAGTTCTTTAAAAATTAAATTAAACTATTTATATTTTTAAAAAATAAAAAAAAATGTCCATCAATTATTAACCATAGAAATCCACCACACAACTCAATACACCTATTTCTAGAAGTGAAATTCAGGAGTGTTAAACAAGTGAAGTGCTTGGATTCAATGTACATTAATACTTATGTACACCAATCTAAAAGCAATCTTTTGCTAACTTGAAGCCCTTGGGCTGCCTTGTTTAAATGGATAGTATTTATGCACTGTAGTAATAATGGATTAAAAATCAGTATATGTCATTGTTAAATAGAATTTAGCATTCACTGAAAATTATGAATGTATTGATTTTCTATAACTGAATTTTGTTGTTTTCTTTGCTATTATTTTCCTAGACTTGTATGGGTGAAGATTACTGGTGAATCTTTAAATCTGACCATACAATGTCAAATTCTACCACCAGGCTGAGATACACACATATTGCTTCCATGGGATTATAGATAAGCAGCTGAGAACTTGCCTAAATTATGGGAGTTGAGAAGTGTGGTAAAGTGCATATATTGCGTATTACATTATGTTTGGAAACATTCTTTTTTCTTTTTCCCTTTTCATAGGACCTGAGGGCATCAGCACTTCTGAAAATCAGGCCCAAATGCTTTAATTGTATTCTGTACTCTGAAGTTGATTAAAAGTAATTTCACTGGCTGTTTTCCAGAAAAAAAACCTCACAATTATTTAGTCTAAGTTTACACCGTTGATTATTAATCTAAATTTACATCACCGATTAATTAAGCCCAGAATTTGCTAACTGCAGATTGATTTTCACTTATTAGTTTGACTCATACACAGAGGAACTATCTCAGTTCTGCATTTTCAGCTCTGGGCACTTATTGAAGAGTGGTCTTAAAGAGTTTGAGTTGATAACGCCCTGTGTAATCCAAAACAGATTTCAAAATAATATGCTAGTGTGCTATTCAGCTTGCTGTCAAGATGTTAGAAAGAATGTCAATTTAGATCACGCATGAAGTGATCAGATAACACACATTGTCACATCAAATTAAACATTGTGGTGTAATAAAATGTGTCACATCCGAAGGGTTATGTAAAGCACAAGTCAGTTCCTTTTTAAATAATGACACTGACAGAGATATAAGTAACATACATGTATAGTAGGTGAGTACTTTGTGACTGTATGGTGCTCCTTCTTAAAAGTTTTCTAAGTTTCCAATTCTCTTCATTGCACCATGAATGCAGATCCCTAAACCCAAAAGAATCATCTGGCAAGACTAGGTCCTAAAGTTGCATTAGACAAATAAGTTATGTTGTCTTACTTTTTTAATACTCCCTGGACTTACTATATATGTAGGTAATGTGCACATACATAAGCAGAGTTATTTAGTTATCTAAGAAAATTGGTAAACCTCTCAGATTGTTTACTACATTTTCTGGATATTCTGTATATCACTGAACCCACTGTTGATGCTCAATAGTGTGAGTCACATGCAGTAAACACAAAGCATCTTAGCCGAAGTAGCAAAAATAATAAACTAATAAAATTAATATAATGCCTGACCTAGAAAGGAGGCTCCCCTCCAAGAGGTTAAAAGTCACAAAGACTCTTCAACTGCACTATCAATCTCATATAAGTTCATACAAGATGCTGCTGCTGAAGCACCATCACTTCCCTTATGGTTTTTAACCCAGTGATTAGGGTTCTCACCTGGGATGCGAGAACTCCAGTCCAGATCCCTCTCCATCTGAGGGGGAAGCAAGAATTTGAACAGGGACTTGCCACTTTTCCAGGTTAGTGCCCTAACTACTGGTTATGGGGTATTCTAATGAGGGGCTCCCTTCATCTCTCCTGTTGATGCAGTTCCACTGTGGACAAACAAATAAAGAGTCATTGGGTCAGAGAGAAAGAGAACAAGCCTGAGAATGACTCTGTAGCCTGGTGGTTAGAGTACTCCTTCAGTACAAGTGAGACCCAGGACCCAGGCCACTGCTCCAATGACTCTTCCACTAGCTATCAACAATGGAACTGCTTCAACAGCAGAGATTGTGAGAGCCCCATATGAAAAAATCCCATAGTCCAGGAGCCAGGGCACTCACCTGAGAGGTAGCAAATCCTTTCTCCCCCTCAGGTGGAGCAGGGACTTGAACCAGGATTCACGTATCCTACTTGAGTACCTTTATCACTGGGCTAAAAGTGATGAAGGAGGGACTTCCCCAGCTTCTTGAACAAACAGAATAGGAACCTAATTCTGAGAGGGTTGCAGATGAGGAAGTGCCCTCCCTCCACTGGGACTTAGTTACCAAACCCTCTCAGAGGGGCAGGGCTTAAGACAACCCCTCCTCTTGACATCTCCCATTGGCTTCCTTAGAAGTGCTAATGTAACACTGACAGACATTGGTCATTGGCAGGCAGGATCAAACCAGGGACCTCCGGAACTTTGTGCATGAGCTAAAAGCCAGCAAGCTGTTTGCTCAGAGTGTAGAACAGACTCATTTAACTCTCTCTAAGTGGTCTCGGTGCCACCAGATGGGACAGAACACCACACCCAGAAGGTGTATGGGTTACACTAACTTTTGTGAATTCCATTCTCAGGGACATACCTCCCTCCATTCATTGTATAGGAAGCCTGAGTGCCTAACTCAGACTTTAAGAATCATAGTGATTTTCTAGATGTCTAACTTCCTTTGTGATTCTACCCTTTACTGCTTAGGGTTAGCGTTTTCAAAAGCACCTAAGTGGTTTAGGATCCTAAGTCACATTTTCAAAAGACACAATCGAGTAGAGTAAAAACTCAGGTTTCATTGACTTTCAAGGCTTTCGAAAATAGGAATTTGGCTCCTAAGTTACCCAGACACCAATGAAAATTTTACTCCATATGATTGTTTTTTTTCTCTCTCTCTCTCTCTTTTTTTTCTTCATTGTTTATATTTCTGTGGAATGATCACTAAAAGTTTTCTGAATGTATCTGCTAGCCACTATTCAGACACTGTTGGTTAGTATGATTGATCAGATAAGTCACATGGTATTGCTTCTGTTCCCTGACTGGATGAATGTGCAAGTAAAACTCAGTCTCTTGACTGTTCATGAAAAATGAACACTAAAAGGTGCCATGGTAGTCAAATTATGTATTTCTTTAGCAAAGGTGCACATACAGGAATGTTGAACCCATGGCCATTCTTACATTGTTATGTCTAATTTTGAATGAACAATTAAAGATATTTCTTCAAAAATAAAAATTTCTTTGTTATCCTATTTCTTGTGGGCATTGCAAAGAAGGATTTTGGAAGATACTGGTCTTAGGCTTATTTATTACCTACATTTAAGGTTCAGTGAGAGTTTATGTAAATATTTCATTGTCATGCTTAAATTACTCATATATAAAAAGGTGAATTAAATTTAAGGATTATCGTTCTGCTGTTGCTGCTTTCTCTCTGTCTCTCTCTCTGTCTCTCTCTCTTTATATATATATAATTGATAAGGCTAAACTATTAAATTCCTTCCTGGAAGGATTCAATGGAGAAATATTCTACCCCACGCTAAGCAATCTAAGCAGTTCAGACCTCAGATGACCCTTCAACTGTTGTGTCACAATATTTATGATCAGACTTTAAAAATCTTGTTAGCTGGTTTATCATCTTATGACCTAAAGAAGACCTCTCTGTAGGATTGAAAGCTTGTCTCTCTCACAAACAGAAGCTGGTCCAATAAATGATATTACCTCCCCCACCTTGTCTCTCTGTTATCAGCTATTGTATTTCCAGTTGACTGGAAGGCTATTGAATCACTTTTGCTAACACTGTTGATGTTAGCATGTAGGCTGATGGATCAGTTCTCTATCACCATAACATGTGCATGGTTAAGTCAGCCGAGAAACCATAAATTAGGCCTTAACTTCATTTTTAAGTGTTTATCATATTAGTTAAGAATGATTTTCTCTGAGGATTGAAAGCAGGGATTGAAAATCATATGACCTACTTTTTCTAATGGTTGGTGACTACATCAGTCAAATGTTGCTGTTACAAGGTGTAAATCCAGACTCACTCTACTGAAATCTCACTGTAAGTGGAAATAGAATTTGAACCTGTATTTGTAAATGTAATGTAAAAGACAAATTATTTTAATTCATAAATTAGATATTCCATGTCGATTCATACACAAATCTCTAGCCATTGCTATGAAGGTACAGAGTATTTTAATGTAATAAATTCTAATCTATTCCATGTAGATTATTATACTACCATCATCATTGCAGTATTTGATAGCCTTCCAGTTGTGCATTAAGTAGTCTAACCATATTTGTCACATGTTTGTTTTCCTGTCCTCTCTTCAGGGAAGAGGCATGTGCAGTGGAATGTCTTTTTTTGGTAATGGAGTTTACACACACACGCACACACACACACTTGCTATGTGCTGATGTTAGAGAAGGCAAGGTTAGAGACAGCAAGGTCAAAGAAATGCACTTTGCACTTGAACTGGAAAGTGGTGAGGTTTGTGAGGATTCTTAATTTCTGGGGGAATTCATTCCAGTCTCAGAAAGGCCCTCCAAAAAGTTCTGTCTTCTGCACAGATGAGCTTTATTCTTGTTGTTCAGAATGCTGTTGTGGCAAAGGAATGAGGTTTTTGACCACAGTCTTTAGACAATCTTTTAGACATCCTGGACCCAGTTCATGCAGAGCTATGAGGATAAGGACTGACAGCTAGAATTTGATTCAAAATTTTATGTGGAGCCAGTATAGAGAGCAGAGGACAGATGTGATGCGGTAGACTTTGCTGCTTAGGACACATGCCACAGTATTCTGTACTAGTTGGAGTTTCCTAAGTGCTGAAGGTATATTCATGCCCAGTTATATTGCATTACTGTAGACCAGCTGAGAGATGACAAAAGAGATGAAAAACTGAGGCGGTAAACTTTGCTGCTTAGGAGACATGCCACAGTATTGTCTATTCTGTACTAGTCAGAGTTTCCTAAGTGCTGAAGGTATATTCATGCCCAGTTATATTCCATTACTGTAGACCAGCTGAGAGATGACAAAAGAGATGAAAAACTGAGGCCTGGTCTTCATCTGCCA
Source organism: Chelonoidis abingdonii (assembly GCF_003597395.2). Lineage (NCBI taxonomy): Eukaryota > Metazoa > Chordata > Testudines > Testudinidae > Chelonoidis > Chelonoidis abingdonii. Next base: position 37,796,980 of record NC_133769.1, read on the forward strand.
GGATGGGACAGAGTCTGCAAACCAAACAGAGTTAGTAGACATTAATTGTGGATGCCTTTATGTGAGAGCTCAGTATCAGCAAGGAATCCAAGAGCACTCCTAAACTACTCACTCAATTGACCAATTGTGGGTATGTATTTTCAACCATTTTAGGACCCAGTTCTGTAAAATATGTGAGCAATGACTATAAGTAAGTGACTGACCTTATAGCAGTCAGTGAGACTACTCATGGGCTTAAAGTTGGGTATGTGCTAAATATATAAATAAATAAATAATACCCTCCTCTTATAGAAGTACCTTCCAGAATATGGGCTTTAATGAAGTAGCAGAGGCATCTTCTCAAGTATTATAGCACCCTTACCCAAAATAATAAAATGCTAAATCTGAACTTCTGAACTATTTCTTTCTTCAGTATACCTATACTAGATGTAGCACTACAGTAATATTGGAACCTTATCCAAATGCAGCAGCCATTGACATTTATTTTTCACTCATGAAAATTCACTGAGCCTGCTTATTTCTGACTCCTTCAGTATTACCTTGAAATACAAATAGCAGTTTGTTAGAAAAATGCAATAGAAGAATGGTAATTAGACTTTTATTTGATACTTGAAAAAAAATAAAGAAATACGCTCAGAAGAGATTGAAAGGTATAGCATGCTTCACACCAGGAAAAATTCTGCAGTGTAACTGAAAGGTTACAAATGTGATTAACAATGGCAGAGCTCATGTGTTCCGCTCATAAATCTCACACCTTGTAATGCATTAGGGATGGCAGGTGTAAACATGATGGAAAACTGTAGTTTCATAATTCCATGTGAGACTAAAATAAGAAAATTAAATCAAGATTTGGAAACATATGAGATAAGTTGTTTTATAGGATTTTTTTTTAAAAAAAAATCCATATATTAGCATTTAAGTATTTAATGCTGTAGCTAATTTTTAACTTCAAAGTCATGAGCAGTTATAAACTGTTTAGGGTGAAGTTCTCAAAAACATTTGATGCCTGAGAAATGCTAGTAATATACAAAATGCATTTCTTAATGGCATCTCGCAGATTACTGGTTCCCATATGCACAACATATGTGCTCTGGAAAGAGATCACTTATTTGATATTTTGCAGATGTCTCCTTGGCAAGGAGGATGATATCTCTCAAAGGCTTTGAATACTATACCGTTTATCTACATGGTAAAAATATTATTTCCACATAATGTTATAAAATGAAACAACAAAAAATCCAGGGTCAGTTTCTGACCTGGTGTGAGCATATGTACCTCCATCACTTCAATTGAATTCCATCTCATTTACAACCAAGCCTGAGTTTGCCCTCTGAGTCTGGAATCGCCTCTGGTGACTCAGTAAACACAGAGATCTCTCAATGTCTTTGTGATGAGTACTGTTTTTACTTATGTCGGTACCCAAAAATTAAACCTCCTGCCCAAATGATTTATGCAAAGACCTCTGTCACAGACGGCTTGTTTGAATGAAGGGGAAAAATGATACAGAATCTAAGTGTAACTTTTATCGGGGACTTTTTGCTGCATTCTCCATTTGCGTAGGTAATTTCTGCTAAGCTTGATCCAACTTAAAAAAATAATCTTTGCTTCTTTCTTTAAAAGGCATCATCTCCTTTTCCTTTCATTTTCACATTCACATTAGCTCTTTGTTTTGTACTCTCCTTTTTCTCTCCCACCTTGTATTCCTTTCCTCCTTTCCTCCCTTTTATTCTTTTGCACTCTTCTGCTCATTGTACACTCATCTCTAAGTCACTGTCTTCTTTATGGTTCTTCCCTATCTTTCTCTTTTTCCCTAATATTAAATACTCAGCACTCATAGAGCATTAACTTAATCATCACAGCACAACCATTTTGAGGTGTTAAGTGTCATTAACTACTATTGTAAGTAGAGAAATTAAGATAGAAAGTTTAAGGATGAGAAGGCATGCGTCCCTTGATCCCAGATTCATGCTTAGTCCACTAAACCATGCAGTCGCTCACAATTTTAAGGTGTTCCACTTGTTGCCACAGCTCTCATTGTCTTCTTGGCTTAGGAGTTGGCTCAAATACAAGCAGTTGATTGGAGGCCTTGAGAGAACTTTTTGTGGTAGCCCCATATTGCCAGTAGCAGCAGTGTCCTATCAAAAAATGAATAGGTCTGTGGTCTACCCAGAAAGTGAATGAACTATAGGATAGGGTGTAGGCCCACTGCTCAGTGAGGAGGGAGAAACAGTAACAGGAAACTTGGAAATGGCAGAGATGTTTAATGACTTCTTTGTTTTGGTCTTCACTGAGAAGTCTGAAGGAATGTCTAACATAGTGAATGCTTATGGGAAGGGGGTAGGTTTAGAAGATAAAATAAAAAAAGAGCAAGTTAAAAATCACTTAGAAAAGTTAGATGCCTGCAAGTCACCAGGGCCTGATGAAATGCATCCTAGAATACTCAAGGAGTTAATAGAGGAGGTATCTGAGCCTCTAGCTATTATCTTTGGAAAGTCATGGGAGACGGGAGAGATTCCAGAAGACTGGAAAAGGGCAAATATAGTGCCCATCTATAAAAAGGGAAATAAAAACAACCCAGGAAACTACAGACCAGTTAGTTTAACTTCTGTGCCAGGGAAGATAATGGAGCAAGTAATTAAAGAAATCATCTGCAAACACTTGGAAGGTGGTAAGGTGATAGGGAATAGCCAGCATGGATTTGTAAAGAACAAATCGTGTCAAACCAATCTGATAGCTTTCTTTGATAGGATAACGAGTCTTGTGGATAAGGGAGAAGCGGTGGATGTGGTATACCTAGACTTTAGTAAGGCATTTGATACAGTCTCGCATGATATCCTTATCGATAAACTAGGCAAATACAATTTAGATGGGGCTACTATAAGGTGGGTGCATAACTGGCTGGATAACCGTACTCAGAGAGTAGTTATTAATGGCTCCCAATCCTGCTGGAAAGGTATAACAAGTGGGGTTCCGCAGGGGTCTGTTTTGGGACCGGCTCTGTTCAATATCTTCATCAACGACTTAGATGTTGGCATAGAAAGTACGCTTATTAAGTTTGCAGACGATACCAAACTGGGAGGGATTGCAACTGCTTTGGAGGACAGGGTCAAAATTCAAAATGATCTGGACAAATTGGAGAAATGGTCTGAGGTAAACCGGATGAAGTTCAATAAAGACAAATGCAAAGTGCTCCACTTAGGAAGGAACAATCAGTTTCACACATACAGAATGGGAAGAGACTGTCTAGGAAGGAGTATGGCAGAAAGAGATCTAGGGGTCATAGTGGACCACAAGCTAAATATGAGTCAACAGTGTGATACTGTTGCAAAAAAAGCAAACGTGATTCTGGGATGCATTAACAGGTGTGTTGTAAACAAGACACAAGAAGTCATTCTTCCGCTCTACTCTGCGCTGGTTAGGCCTCAACTGGAGTATTGTGTCCAGTTCTGGGCACCGCATTTCAAGAAAGATGTGGAGAAATTGGAGAGGGTCCAGAGAAGAGCAACAAGAATGATTAAAGGTCTTGAGAACATGACCTATGAAGGAAGGCTGAAAGAATTGGGTTTATTTAGTTTGGAAAAGAGAAGACTGAGAGGGGACATGATAGCAGTTTTCAGGTATCTAAAAGGGTGTCATCAGGAGGAGGGAGAAAACTTGTTCACCTTAGCCTCTAATGATAGAACAAGCAGCAATGGGCTTAAACGGCAGCAAGGAAGATTTAGGTTGGACATTAGGAAAAAGTTCCTAACTGTCAGGGTAGTTAAACACTGGAATAAATTTCCTAGGGAGGTTGTGGAATCTCCATCTCTGGAGATATTTAAGAGTAGGTTAGAGAAATGTCTATCAGGGATGGTCTAGACAGTATTTGGTCCTACCATGAAGGCAGGGGACTGGACTTGATGACCTCTCGAGGTCCCTTCCAGTCCTAGAGTCTATGAGTCTATAGCTATGGATTCCATGGGCCACAAAGCCACACCTTTGGCAACAGTCCAGTAGACTCCAAATCATAATTTAGTTGTCTTTGTTCTGATTATTTTGAAAACAATGATTTGATTGCCATTGTTCAAATACTTCTTCTTAAATGGCTGACTCTAAAACTTTGCAGAAATAAATCTAACATATTTCTAATGTTACCTTAAAACAAAGTATATTTTAGAAAGGTCATTGGTTAAAAAATGTGTATCAGCAATTCCTTTAGCACCTTTATCACTCATTGGAGGAAGAAATAAGATATTCTTAAGTGATGGATGATAACAAAGATCTAATCTGACCTTCACCACATGCCATATTTGTTAAATTTTACCATTACGGGTGTTTAAAACAACAACTGTTCTGGTTCTAATAGCTGTGAATTAATACAAGTGCTTTTTTCTTTAATTTCTTTAATCTCCCGAGACATGAATTCACAGCTGGCATGTTGCAAAGATTATATAGTGCATATTCATAGCACATTACAAAGGTGCAGAGCATGCATTGAACTGAAACATGTCCTTGTATCAAATGTAATCTAAACATTACTCTTCAGATCTATTTTTCATCTTCCGTTTTAGGCCAGCCAGCTGCAAAGGAAGACACATTGCTTTTCTACCAACAAAAGGGCCTAAATTCTTGATTTCATTTTCCATCAAATTGTGTAAACTCTAAGCATTATTTGTCAAAATACAGTACATAGTTTTCTTTCTTCAACCATTTAATGCTAATACAGCGGACATTTATATTAAAATAGCAAATTCATAAAATCATTATAGAAATTCTTTCAAGAAGCAGACCATTAGCTTGCTATATTTTAAAATAGATGGTATCCTCTGATATTTTAATAAGCTTCATTATAATTGTTTATTTTCCCACAGTAAAACCTGTCCTTTAGTACTTATGAAATGTAATACAGTACTGGAATTTATTTTGGAATATGTTATTTTATAATTTTATTCATATGTACCAGTGCCTGTTGCATTAAAGACACTGCCAATATTTTTTCTCTCCCATCACCTTCACTCTATTTCACCAACAAAACAAAAAATAGCTAATTTTGCATTATTTTAATAAGTTAATGTCACATATAGGGCCAAATTCTTGTTTATGGTTAAGAAGGACATAAGCAAATGGATGGGGAGTGGTGTGCTAAGGTGGTTTAAAGCTGATTTTGCACTCTCCGGAGCCTGAGGGTTGCTAAGCGCATGCTGGTCCCCAGGCACTGAGTTAGAGCAACTTTAGGTTGCTCTAATCTATAGGCTGCTATTGAACTCAAAGGGCCAAAATTGCCACTAGGGATCAGCACAGTGTAGGGAAGTTCCAGCCACACTCACTTTTTCTCTGGGTATATCATCTCCCCCATGCCGAAAAGCAGCTTACTAAGCTGCATTATATAGTAGAGTATCATCTAAAATAAGCACTTTGTGCAAGTTGCTTGAGCAATCGTTTCTCACAGTCTGAAATTCCTCAGAGTAGCAAAAAGTTTGGATCTGTAACAACAGAGAAAACAAAGTAGATGCTGAATATTTATAAGCCTGACTTTCATTTCAAGAAATCTGATCACCAGAACAGATTCCTTTCTGAAGCAATGTAAGGCTGTCACTTACTGTTAGAAATCAGTGCCAATGATGAATCTTTAATCCAGGTACTGCAAGCAAATCTTTGAATGAAATAGCATATAAAATAGACTTTAATCCTCCATTTATTGGACGAATTGAACATATGGCTAATGTTTAAATGGAGACATAAGCAGCAGAGTGTGCACCTAATAGCAGACTACCGACATTTCAAAAACAAAGAGAGCTTCTAATCCCATAATATTTCACTTTCCAGTGGAAGGCACTAACTATTTACAGTCAGTCTGCTCTTGTACATTTGCAAGAATAATTTGATGATAAATACTTGATAGAGATCCCAGGAAACAGTACTAAATGGTTCAGAAATATGAAGTAACTGCAATTAACTTTATTAAAATGTGCTGCTTCATATCCTGCTTGCCTATCATCAGGTTTCTCTCTGAGAACATTCTTAGTGTTAATGGCAGAATTGATATAATACAGATAGTGTTCATGATTGTTTTCACAAAAACAAATCTCGGAAACATTTATGATTCTATGTCTACAGCTTTACATTCAGTTTGGAAAATTAAGCTATAATTTCTAGCACAGTATGTTTCTATACATTTCTTCTGGGCCTGATCCTCAGATGGTATAAGCCTATCCAACAATGGAGGTACACCCATCTGCAACAGATGACCATCTGGCCCAAAATGTTCTATTCTCCAGCAGATCTTGGTGGTATATTCAAACAATGAAAACAAGAAAGTGCCATGGTCACATTTTTTCAATGTGTTTTCTAATGTATGTGTCCAGCATGAAACATCCAAGGCCTGTATTTCAAAGAATAAGGGTACTGGCAGCTCCTGGCTGAAAAAATAATCAATGTCTAGTGTCACGCTGAGCACTTAAAAATGGAGACATCCAATATTACTAGACACATTTGAAAACTGTGGCTTATATTTATATCTATAGTGCTATACTTTCACACATTTCAGTAAAATTGAAGGATCAGTTCTGCCTGCACCTCAGGGAAGTGCTGGAAGAGAGGAGGCTGATACGAACTTTTGTGCCATCGCTGGTTTCCTGTGGCCATCTGCGGTAGGCTTACCTCAAGTAGCTGCTGTAACTGCTGTCTCAGCTGCCAGGAAGTCTTAATGCTTCCTGGGCAAGTCTGGTATTAATGAAAGATTAAAGGAAAATCCAAACCTATTCCATCATTCCCTTTTGTGCAATGCTGTACACTGAGAGAGGAGTTCCTTTTTCACACCTGCAGTGACCAAGATACTACAGAAAGCATCATAGGAAAAATAAATCACCATCTACTGCTCATGAGACTTCTGTGCTATTTACAGTATGTCCTGTTTTACCATAAAAATACCACACAAAATGGTAAAGTCAAATATCACGGTGTGGTTAAGCAATTTTTTGTAATAGCGCCCACTATAGCATGCTTACCTGCACATATTGTTATTTTTAATTATAAAAAGTCCTCTTTTGACTCTTTGACCTCCTGGTGCTGCAAACAGTACAGGCTAATTTACCATCCATGCATTTTATCACATAACTCTTTTTTTTTAAATATTGTATTATGAAAAGATACAAAAGGGAAGGATTGGTTAAATTTTACTATGTCTTTCACAGTCTTTACTAGAGTTGAGCAAATAATTGGTGCCCAAACCAAATAAATATATATATGTTTCTAACTTAAACTGAATTTATTTTCCCACCAAAACAAAAACAAAAAGGTTAGTTTGAACTAAACATTTCAAACATCATTTTGAAAAGTCTTTTCGAAATGAAACAATTAGTCTCAAAGTGAAATATTGAAATGAAATGTTGATTCAAAACAACATTTCAAAGAGAAACAGTTCATTTTTTAAAGAAGCATTGAAACTATTCATTTTGAAAATGTCAAGATAAACTGTTTCAATTTAAAAAAAATCCCTCCTCATTTTATATACAGCCAAAACTATTCACCAATTTCAACCCAAATTCATAAATAATTTCAGGCACCCAAAACTGCATTTTTCAGTAAAGTTACTATTTAACTAAAAAAATTTTACCCAGCTCTAGTCTATACTATGCAAATTTAATCCCTTCTAATTCTTCTCTTTTCTGGGTGAAATAATCTTATTTTTTCTAATCTTTAGTTATATAAATGCTACCCTAGGGTCTGATACAGTCCCCATTAATGCCAATAGGGGTTGCCTTTGAATTCAATGAAAGCTGGATTGGGCTGGTACTTCTAACATTTTTGCTGTCGTTTGTGGGACTTTGGGAATCCTAGCTGTATAATTCTTATGAGGGGACCAAAATTAAAATACACTATTGGAAAAGAGGGAAGTTCTTTGCCTTAAAAAATCTCATTTATAAAATATTCACCTTTATTTTACATCCTCTTTTAGTGGCCTCAGGTTTCCTGTTTATTCTTTTTAATAGCTGTTATACACTGGACAGATGCCTTCTTCTGTCTCAAGGGTGATATATTATCTAAAAACAAAAGAAAACAGACAACATACCATTCTAGCTATGATATTGTTAATGTTCACAACTCACTTGGGTTCTGCCTGACAGATACTTAGGTTGACCTAACTATATCACACAGGGAGCAAAATTTTTCACATCTCTGAATAATGTATCTAGGTCAATCTAATTTTGAGGTGTAGACCAGGCCCAAGGCCCACTGTAGACACAGCTAGGTCGACAGGAATTCCTTTGTCAACTTAGACACCACCACTTGAAGCACCACTGCATTAACTATATCTATGGGAAAACCTTGTCATCGAAACATCTATGCTATGGCATTACAGCAGCACAGCTACAGCCCTGTAGCCATGCTGCTATAGTGTGGACATGTCCTTAGCTTGGAGAATTTAATGGAAAGATCTTGCAGGAAATTGCATGAAGCTATGAATTAACATCTCAATTGGCAGAACTCTTTCCTCTGGATCAGAACTATCCCAATGATAATGCCCCAGCATGGTGTTGTGCTATTGGAGATGCCAGCTTTAAAGATGTATGACAGGGTGTGTATACCATGCACTGGACAAGAGAGGGTTAATCGCTTGCTATGGGCAGTGGAAGTCCCACCCCTCAGACTGGGCATGCTCCAACTGCTGCCTCAGTATAAAAGGAAGAAGCCCGGTTCATTCTAGGCTGAATGCCAAAGGGGAAGGACCTTTGGCAAAGGCTCCAGCTGAAGACCCGTCACATCCCTTGTGTGCGGGACCTAAGATTCTGAGCGTCGGAATGGAGGTCTATGGCTAATGGAGCCCTAGGGAATCATCTGCGCTGAGAAGCCTGGAGATCCCAATGTCCCAGGGACTGCAGCTTCCAGAAGCATGGTAGGAAGTCACCCAAGGAAGGTAAGCGAGTGGTATCTCCCACCTGAGTGAGGTCAACGTGTTTTGGTGGGATTCCCCGCTGACTCTGTTGTGGGCCACTGTTTCAGCCCTGGGTCAGTGTCCAGTGCAGTTGTGTGGATCTGGGCCCCTCATCCACTGGTCACTAGGCCGCACTGCCATGCATACCAGGGCCACTGTGATTGACTCTGGCTGCTAGGCCACACTGCCCTGAATACAAGGGCTGCTGTAAGTGAACTCTGGCTGCTAGGCCACATGTCCCTGTGTCTGTGGGCTGTTATATGGACTCTGGCCACTGGGCCATGCTGCCCTGAATGCAAGGGCTGCTGTAATTGATTCTGGCCATTGGGCTGTAGTGCCCTGACCCCAAGAGCACTATTTTGTCTCCAGCCTCTAGGCCATGCCACTTTCAGCCTAAAGAATGTCAGGTAGACTGTAACTGCAGTGGTATCAGAACCCCTCCATGCCCCAAAGGAGGATGGGGTGTGCATACCATGGGAAAAATGTGAAAGCACTATTTATGAGTGAAAATGTTAGCACTGCTGTTCTGGCCATTTTTCAGTTTGGGTAATTACTGGACATAGTTCTAATCTAAAACTTCCCCCACATTCCAGTTTGAGTCTGTAGTTCCTGTTCTAAAGTATTGTGTAGTGTTTCTGAGCACCACTAGATAGTTCCTTTGTTTCCAGTGAGAGATTATTATGTTTTCTTCAATAACATGGTTTCTGTATATACTGGGCAGTTTATAAAGCATTTGGGCATAAAAATTGCTCCATATGCATAATATACTCAGGTATTAGACAATTTGAGTGTTTTACTATCGAGATTTATTTTATATTTTTTTAATCCCAGGGAACTATGAGTCCCATCTCGGGACTTCACTTCTTTTGTGTGATCTAAATTACACTGTGTTCCATTAATGTGTAGTGACCGCAAGTCTCAGTCTTGAGCTGTGTTATTATTCAGCGTATATATGATGCATCTCTGAGACATTAATTACAGTCAAAATTGCCTTTTAATTTACAAATATGATGCACAGCTCTACTTGTCATTTATTTCTGATTCAAGAGCATCATTATCCTTTACTTCTGTTGCTTTCAATTATATCTATTGCTGAAAGGAGAAGAATTTTGTGGAGCTCAAGCTACCTCCACTACTCCTGTGTTACTTGGGTGTTCCCTTTATCCTGAAGTGTTACTTGAGAACCATGCGTTTATTACTACTCCCAGAGATTAGGGTCTGAGAGCAACACTCTTACAGTGAATTCCACCAATGTAAAAATGAAGTAACCCAGTGAAGAGTCAGTTCCCTGGTTTTTGTATTTCATCTCCACAGTATCTGAGCATTTTTTAAGAGATTTAACATAATTTAAAATTGTAATCTCACATTTTAAAATGTGTGGTAAAACAAATGTGTTTTGGTTTCTGTTATTTCTGGAGGGTTGCTAATTTCTTTGGGTTTGGGTGTATGTTCAGAATAAAGTAAGTTAATCAATTTTCTGCCAGATATAAATTTAATTTTAGATGTTTGAAGCTTCAGCATATGCAACAAGAAAACACTTTTCATCTGAAGATGTCTCATCAACAATACAAAACCTTGCCTGACTGACTTAATGTGACAAGGTAGTTTATGATAGTCCATAATTGTTTACATCTAACATATCTCACTAAGATATCAAGGAAGTGTATTAACTGTATGTTTTACTTTTGCAAGTTATATATGCTCAGAAATACAACACAAATAATCAAACCCACAGAGATCTTTTCAGGACATCAGAAGGGTCATAAAAATCAAGGTCAGTAAATATTATGCAGTCTTGATGTTTACTAGGTCTTCTGTCTCATTTGGGAGTGTAAATAATGCCATTTTGATGGATATATTGGATAGCTATGTGATGGAGACTATTTCCCACTAGAGAAGGAGCAGACACCATCACACTTTTAAGCCAACTAGATAAACTTTACTGCACTTCAGAAGCTACTTTATGGCAATAATAGGAGTTAGGAATTCCGAAGCAGCCTGGAAACAACAGTTTGTGTGTTCATCGGAAGGTTGATATCCAGAAATGTCTTCTAGATAATGGCATTAAGTGTCTGTTTCATTAAAGTACATATGTCTGGCCCTTCAGCCAAAGTCCTCTCTCCAGCAGCCAGTCTGGGTAACTCAGCTGGGCAGAGGGAATAATCGTCCCCCAGGCTACAAAGCAGCAGCAAATTCTCATACTCAATGGCAGATAACCCTAGTGGTCTTCGTCCTCGTGGAGGAGCACTGTATAGAACATATTGGTAGGATTACTGAACCTGCTTCCACTACTCCACCAGGCTGTTCCTGTGCAATAGTGTAGTTATTCAAGAGTGTTGCAACAATACCTTAGTCATGTCCAGTGTGAGTACTGAAATACTCAACACTGCCTCTAAGGCACCTCCGTGCCCTTGATTTCTCCAGAACCATACCACTGTACTGGTGTAGGCAAGGCCTGGACCATCTCCCCACTGCCTTCTCCCCACAACTCCTTTCCCCTCAAAGAGTGCCCTGTGCCTCTGGGAGGCAGGGAGTAGCTTTGGTGCTCAGAAAAGCACACAGGTTCCTCTTGTCCCTGGTTTCTTCACATGGAGTTCAAAGTGATAGCAGCTCCTTGCATCCTTCTCCCCACTTCTGTGTACATGCATAAGGAACAAACACAGTCTGGGTGAAGGGATTTCAGGACTTGGCCCAGCAGGTTTCCTTTCTTTTTGTATTGGGCTCAGGGACTTCATTAGAAATGTTTGGGCAAAAATTCATATTCTATAGAGATCATTGCAGGAAGGACAATATCTGTATTTAGTCCATTGTCCCATTTGTATATATTTTGTCTCATTGTCTCTCCCACCTCCAAGAATATAATGGTTAACATTACATAATAGATTTCTTCTTTGAAAGCTACTTTGCACTGGAGAATTGTGGGAAGCTAAATCAAAGTTTTATAAATGTTTAAAAATGTGTATTTACCATGTTCTTGTGGCTTTAATTATAAGAAACAACAGAAAGGAATTAATTATAATGTGTAGATTCCTTGTTTCCTGCTTTGTGCTGTTTCTTCATTTCATCTCTGTGATTCTGAGCCGTGAGGGATATTTAGGAGGTTTCTAAAGCTAATTTCATATTTGTTTTCATTTCAGTTTGTTTTCCTTTGCTGTTTTGTCAATTTTTTAATTCAATTTACATTTATTAATGTTGTTAAGCCCTTATGATACTTCCTGATCATTCAAGATGATGACTCTTTATTACATATACAAAGAATAGAGAGCCTCACATTTTAATTTTCCACTGGAAACCAATTTTGCCTTATGAATTGTTTGTTTTCTTTTTCCTGACATAATCTTAGTGACTTGTTCTTCATAGAGAACTGTATGTGGAGTTATTTTTCACAAGTCTTTTACAATCTCAAATGACATTTCTAATGCCACAAGTGCAATTGACAAAAACCCCCACCCTTGATGATAAAAAAAAGTATTTCCCAGCAGTAGGAAAAGTGTTGATGTTGCTGTAACACACATTCATGCTCACAGTGCAGATTTCTAAAATCTTCACAGGGCAGCATTAGGGTTTACTCATCCATTTTTAGTTTTAGTGTCAACAAAGCAAATAGATAATAATCTATATGGGAGACATCTTGTGCCACAAGGCTCTGCTGTTTTATATAGTTGTGCTTACAGACTGCATACTTTTTGTTGTTAATTATTAAAGAGCAAGAGTAACATAAACCCTGTCACTTCAAACTTCCCTCTCCCCACTCCACAACCCCAGAGCAAAACATAAGAAACCAGAACCTCTTCCTGGACAAAAAATCAGAGAGACTGTGTGCCATTTTTCCTCCTCAAAGGTAGCACACAAGCAGTACCCTCATCTCAGAGAGATAGGAGCTGAGATCTAGTCAGGGGAAAGTGCCTCAACATAAAAGGGGGAAAAATGTGGCTACAAGCCATGAAATTTGAGTTTAAGTTATGAGCCAGGATGGCATGGTGAGAATTTTCAATGAGGAGTGGACAAGATTAGGTTCAGAAAACATAAGTCTTGAGCCACCTCTCTCCCCAGTTAGACATAAACCAGCACCATGTACCTCACCTCCTTCCAAGAAAGACATACATAAACAGGGAAAAGGTGGAAATTCATATCCAAAAGACAGATCATAAAATGAACTATCCAACTGCAACCCTTATACCAAGTGACAGACATTCTAGTGAACTCCCACCTATTAGAATAAGGATGCATGCCATCGCTCTGACAAACCCTTGCACCATGGAGGCAAGAAAGGTGAACCATGGCATGGGAATGTTTACCCAGAACTGAAGATCTGTAAGGGTCCTCAAACTCCTCTACCCTTCCATCTGGTGAGGAGAATTAGCAGGAAGATGTTGAACAGACACCTGGCTCTCCATCTCCAGAAAATAAATCAACAGTTTACACTGTCACCCTCTCCCTTAACAATGGGTGAAGTTACTAGTCTTGCATGGTGTGAAAGGGCAGGTGGGAACCAAGGAGCCTCTAACTCCTTGTGGCATTATTTAAATGCCAACAGAACTGCAGTCTGCTTCCTCTAATGCTAGGCACCCCCATTCGGAAGTCAGACAATCAGAGGGTACCATAGAGAAGGGAACACAAGATAATAGTGACATGATTAGGTTCAGTGTAATAAGCAGCTTTCACAGAACACCAGCTGCCTACCATCAAGGACTTTGTGGGGATCATGGCAAAGGTAGGTTTTAAGGAGAGAAATGAAGAGGATTTTTTTGGATATCTTCTCAAATACCTAACAGGTGGCATGGGAAAAAGCACAAAAAAAATGTCTCTTGCAGTCCATCTTCATATCACTTCCAGCATGGGACAGTGCCTACAAAAGACCTTGCAGCCCTCAAATTTAATAGTCTCTGAAACAATGACCCTGTCTTTTGTTTGTTTTGTATACTATTACTCATGTTTATGGCACTGTATACATTATAACTACTGTATACATAGATACTCATTTAGCTGAAGAAGCCATAGATCATTCACTCTCACGTATACTTCTCTACAAAGTTCCCACAAACACTCAGGCCATACATTCCAGCCAGAATGGAGAGCCCAGCTGAGGTAACAAGACATTGAGCAGTTCAACTGAGTTAGTAACTGCAATCATTCCTCACCAATAGGACCCAGAATGTGCTGATGGGTCATTGCGCCTCTTAACCAAAAGGCTTTCCCTTCAGAGTAGCACAGGGCTGCATGCACATAAAACCTCTGCAGGCTGGGCTGCTGTATGTATGTCACTCCCATGTTCCATACCTTATATTAAGCTCCTAATCTGCTTCTGCTGCCATTTCAAACCTGGGTGGTCTGAAAATGTCGTCTAATTCTCAAAATCACATTTATTTCCCATAGGGTTTAAATAAAGAATTAATAGAACTGTAGTCCCTCAACATGTAGATCAAAGTTACAGTCACAGATTCACACATTGTATGATGGCAAAGTCACACAAACTTCTTCTACATATGTAAATACATGGGAACATGTGAAGAAATTTACTGAAGCATTAATGTGAGTGTAAATTACTGTCTATACACATTGTGTTAGACAACTGCATAACCATGTCACAATTTTAAATGTGCAAATATTTTGTGTGTTCAGTGTATGTCCAATAGTTTGTATGTTCACATTCTAATGCTACTTGGTGAATTTTAATAACAAATGTATAATACTTTTAAAAGGAGATAACTGCCACTCTGTGTCGCCAGAACTGTGACCTGTGCCACTGATCTTAATGACAACAACTTCAGGCAATTGGTGATATGAACCTCCTTGAGCTTTACAATAGCACTTTTATTTTTTTCCTTTGCTATAAATGTTTTATTTTATCTGATACAGTAATGAAATTGTCAAGATAATGAACAGAGTACTAATTTCACACAAATGACTAACTTTAATTAAAATCACAGTGTTGACTGCTGGCAAATGGGGGTAACACAGACCATTGATCAGATTACTGATCATTGATAACTGAAATATGGCTGGAGACTCAGAGATCTGTGAAAAACATACTTAGAAATTAAGCTACCTTACGCAGTGATATAATGCTCAGTGACAGTATTCAGTAGCCTCAGCACATCATTAGCCAATACACCTGAACTTCTTTAGTCAGCTGTTAAATCTGCAAGGACAAATATTACCTGCTATACCAGCTCTAGTGTAACAGTTGCAATAAATCAGGCAATTGTGAAGGTGAAGAGTGTCAAAGTTCTAAGAATCAGGTTTCCAAAAGCCCAGTATGAAAGAATGTTTGTTCTGCTTGCTTATTTTGGTAGTGAGGAATAGGAATAGGAATAGGAATAGGAATCTTTTCGGGGGGAGGGATAGCTCAGTGGTTTGGGCATTGGCCTGCTAAACCCAGGGTTGTAAGTTCAATTCTTGAGGGGGCCATTTAGGGAACTGGACGTTAGCCCTGCTTTGAGCAGGAGGTTGGATAGATGACCTTCTGAGGTCCCTTCCTACCCTGATCTGATTCTGTGAAGCTATTATTCTGATATAACTAAGGGCTTGTCTGCACTTAAAAGGCTGCAGCAGCTGCTGTAGCTTTTCAATGAAGACTCATAGACTTTAAGGTAAGATGGGACCATTACCATCATCTTGTCTGATGTTCTGCATACTGCAGGCCACAGAACCTCACTCACCCCCACCCCATGCCTGTAATAGACCCCCTAGCATCTGGCTGACTTACTGAAGTCCCCAAATCATGATTTAAAGACTACAGAAAATCCACCATTTACCAAACTTTAAACCTGCAAGTGACCTGTGCCCTATGCTGCAAAAGAAGGCAAAAAAAACCCCAGGATCTCTGCCAATCTGAGCCAGGGGGAAATTCCTTCCTGACTCCAAATATGGAGATCAATTAGATGCTACCTACCCCATTGGGAAGGCTTCTCCCATCATCTTAGGTAATCCACCTCCCTGAGAGGCAGTAGCTATGTTGACAGAAGAAGCCCTCCCAGTGACATAGTGCTGTCTTACATCAACCCAGCTGATTTGCTCATGAATGTGGATTTTCCATACCCCCAAGTGATGTTGTTATACCAACATAAGTTGTCATACAGATCATGCCTAAAAAGGCAACAGCTAGCACAAGTGGACCATGGAGGACTGTACCGTATGAACAATCTATTAAGCTTGTATATCGATTAGTAATTTCATGGCTTGTGATATTCTGTTCTCATTATAATTTCTGTCATAGGAACTAGGCTTTAAAGTCCTCCTGTTTTGTGAAAGACAGGGTACAGTATTTCTTTGAATGTTCAAGGTTCTATAATTAGGATGGACACTGATTCTTACTCTCTACTTTTATTGTTTTGGCAGTATGAGAGAGAACTTCAATGGACAAATAATAAATCTAGCCTAAAACCAAAGAGAAGAAGATGATGCTGCATGAAAACCTGAGGATCTTGCAGAGTCTAGAACTACTTCATCATAAGAGGACATCTGTGACCATTGTGGAAATCATGTGCAATTGCAATGTTTTATAATACTCAACCCTGCTCCTAGCTTCTCACATTGCATCTTCCACCAGAACCTCTTTCTTTCATCTACTTCTGACAAAATGATTGTGGCCTTTCCTTCCAGGTACAATTCTGTCATGCCTGCTTTCGTTTCCTTCTGGCTTGGTTATTACAATGAGCTGCTTCTTAGCCTTCTCCACACAGCGATAGTGCAACCCTACTTCAGAGGGCCTGAAGCCAGCCAATGCAGCCCATATAGGATCATTTTGGCATTAGAATGAGTGTGTTCAGATAAGGCAGGAGATGTACTGAATCAGCCTTTTGGCTGGACAGCCACTGCTGTGGAAGCTGCCCTCCCCCAGAGGAATCATTCCTTCAGAGCAGCTGCCCCAGTGACTCAGGACAAGGTGAGGGATACAAGATGCATTCCCCTGTGCCTGTGAGAGGTAATATTGCCCAGTATGAAGTCCTGTTTATCCACAGAACAAGTGCAGAACCAGTACAAAAGCTTCCCTACATGGTTTCACAAATGTCCATCACTATGTCTTCATGAACATTCAAACCTTGATCCTAACAAGTCCTTTTGTGCCTTAAGTTCCTTCACAAAAGTGAATGGAAACTACTTGTGCTTACAGCTAAGGTCAAACATTATGCACAGTCCTCCACACTGTGTGGAAGTAAATCTCAAGTCCCTTTGCATGCTCTTCCCTTTACCCTCAAGAGCACAAGGTAGCAATGGAAGGACAGAGAATGAGCATGTCTGAGGAGACATAGATTTAAGTATGATATTTGCCATGCTGAGGAGGTGCTCAACTACCTGGTCTCTCTGCTAACATGACCAACAAGGCTGATTTTTGTGATGTGAACATTCATCCCTGGGAACTGCTATGAGGCCAATAAACTTCCTTAGCAGCTCTCATATAGTAACAATTTTCAGTCACAATCAATCAGGATGGATTTGAAGCAGCAATCCTAGAGATAAAAATATGTATATTGTGAGCTCATTACGAATCTCTAAACTTCCCAGCCCTCCTTTATCTTGTGTTTCGAATAATTATGATCCCAATAAAGTAAAGAACCTGTTTAAATCCTGCTGACCTTAATGAGACTTAAGGATGTGTTTGAAGTTAAGTGCATGATTAAGTGTTTTGCTAAATCAGGGCCTATATCATTTTCAAGAGAAGCATCTTCAATAACAGCTAAAGCTGGCATATCTATTGTTAAATAGTTAATGAAAACGTTAGTCAAAGCATTCATCAGCACTTTAAGAAATTAGTCTACTGTAGTTGCATTTCAATTAATGCATCGCTTTGGCTCTAGCATACCAACAATATATTTCATGCATAGTATGAGGCCAGAGTTTTCAAGATGGTGGCACACTTGAAAGCTAGCATCTTGAAATGCCTCTAATAGACTATATGCTACTTTTGAATCTGCTCGAGGGTATTTAGTGTTTAGAAGTTATACACTAGGAAGCTGTCCATTAAAATAAATATAGATATTAAGAATAACATTTATTACTTATGCAGCTCTTTATATCTTCAAAGAGCTAAGTTTAACAAAAGGGAGATGTCTCTTTGAAACTAAAATATGCCACTAACAGTTTGCATGATGGCCTTATTTCAAAAATGCTATCACATTTTTTTTAAAAAAAATTATAAATGCAACCATTTTTTTTCTAACACAGGAGAAGCAAATAAATTAAGTGAGAGGTGAAAGGCCCCCCTATGCCAAGGGCAGAATGGGTTACAGGGCCAGATGCTATTCTACTCTCCAAACACAGGTTGAAGAGGACATGTCTGCCCCTCCAATAAAGTCAGACAACCTCTGAGTGGTAGAGGTCTGCTTTTTCCTTCTGCATGGAGCTGAATACTACTGGTAGGTGAATACTTATGCCAGGGTTCAGGGTTAAAACATATATATTGCTTTATGTCAAGGGCTTAGAAAAATGTCTTGAGAGCATTTTCACTAGTATGCCCAAATGTTTCTCTTCCCTTATACATAATGAAACATTGATCTTTAAATTAAATGACACCCAGTAGCTATTAAATTGCTATTTTTCTATTGATAATGAATGTCTCGTAAGTAAAACTTATCAACAGTTTCACAAAACAGAAAACAATGATAATGTTTAGCCCTCTGCTGATTCACTCTCCCAGCAAAGCCCAAGAGACCCTGAGAATGGAGATGATATTGGATTTCATTACCTTTTTTCCCCTCTAACATTAATACTATTTCCATTTAACTACATTGGGCAGCTATAGATCCTCTTGAATTTGGAAAAAAGAAATGTGTGTGAGGTCAGCAACATTTCCTGATAAGCTTAGGATGTCAGCAGACTTAACTGTCCTCTCAGACTCTGCTAGGGAAGGGAAGGCACAGATACAAATACAATTGACAATCTATGCTTTACAACCAAGACAGTCCAATTAAATCAATGAAACCACTCTCTGCCTTCAGATTTTCTCTTGCTAACAAATGCTTGCAGTGTTTTCTCATGCTGCACAAACCATACTTCTAGAAACGCCAGCTTTTCAGTTAAATATGGCAAAAAAAAATTTCTATCCATGGGAGGTCTTGGAATATCAGACCACAAAAATGCCTAATTTTGATTGACATCTTGCCTCCCCATCCACCTCAGTCTGACCTGATGTTAGCAATTCAATACTGTTTTCTTTCAAATGTCAGAGAGTGTAAATGGCTGTTGAAATCATGCTTGAATAGAAGGGGACTGGAAGCAAAGAAGCACGACTGAATGGTTTTAGAATATGTCTGTCATCTAATTTAGTCTAAAATATTTTCTATTTATTTTGTGTACTGAATGCTAACTATTTGGCTGGCTGGCCAAATGAAGGGAACTCTGCTTTATGACTGCAAGGGGGAGATGAAAACTACTGCAAAAGGGTCGGCTTGGTCGCTGACTCATCCCCTGAGAATTAGGGGTCTAAAAGAGGCAGCCCTGTGCCTTTAACTGCCACTCATTCAGAATCGGGGTAGCAATGGCGTCACCACCACTAGGTATGGGAGCAGCAGCTATTCAAGCAATCGGGCATTGGCATTCGGACATGTACCGAACATATGTAAGACCTCAGGCGGTAAATCAGCATTAATTTGTTGTAATCTCATTACAGATGTTGGATGACTGGCTATGCAGATGGTGGTGTGGATCTGTGGGCACAGTATTGTCTTTTGGGTGACTAGTCACATGTCCAAGTTGCCCAAAGGTTTGCAGCTGGGCTTCAGTAATTAAGCAATACTCAGTTGGGATGTAAAGAGGAGTATGTTATGTCATTAACTAATCCCACAGCTGTATGCTGTGCGGGCCCGTCAGCAGCCACCAGATATAATTGTGGTTCACCTTGGGGGAAATGATTTGGGAATGCTTAAAAGGGTAGAACTAATGCTTAGACCTGGGAGGGACTTGAGGGTGATCCTTGAAATTTTTCCAGGAGTTAACATTGGATAGTCAGACATGCTTCAGCACAGAGTCTGGTGGGGAGTCATCAGGCCTCCCAGGGTGGACAAGGCAAAAAAGTATGTGAACAGGGAAGTGGCCACATTCTTTGGGACCATATTAGGGGCAGTAATTTTCACATCCTTGCATAGTATATGGGGCACCAGAGTTGTTCCGGGATGATGGGGTTCTCCTGTCATATTTAGGTGCTGTCATGTTTTTGACTGATATAAAAGA
The DNA here is from genome assembly GCF_003597395.2 of Chelonoidis abingdonii. NCBI lineage: Eukaryota > Metazoa > Chordata > Testudines > Testudinidae > Chelonoidis > Chelonoidis abingdonii. The sequence goes on from NC_133769.1 coordinate 37,817,066, forward strand.
GGGCATTAGGAGATGTCAGGGAACCTGACTGGGGGTGGGAAGGAGGCAGCCAAGCTAATGGCTGACATCTCCTTGTGGCAGATGTCCAGTGCAGGCACTCCATAGGGAAAGCATACAGTCACCGGATATATGGCTTGGAGAAGGATTTAAAAAGAGGTGTTTGTTAAAGGAACAAACGGGGAGGGGGCTGGGAACTCCTATGACTGGTATGAAAGGGAGTCAACCCCCTACGAGAGGGGTGGGGTGGATGGTAATGGATTTGCTGGAGAGATCTGGATGGAAAAAGAGGGGGAGCTGGTGGAAGCCCCCTGGGCAATTACGGAATAAACAGGGGGTTACCTGTACTGTACACGTTTATCTGCCAGGTAGTCCAGACATCTAATAATAAAGTTGTGGCCTGTTTAACCACATGCCAGATGTCTCCTGTCCTCCTTTCAGTATAGCCAGACAATTAAATAACTGTTTTCCTCCTGATTCAAGCATGCTTTTAAAATATTATACAATTTAAAATAAGATAGTTTCTGTTGAAGCATAGATTATATAGGTATTAAGTTTTAATATATGTTTAATTTTTTAGTTATTAAAAGCATAGTTTTTAATCAGGGATGGCCAAACTGCAGCTCGCGAGCCACATGTGGCTCTTTTACAGTTAAAGTATGGCTCGCAGAGTCCTCCACACTCCCCCATTCTTCACCTACCAAATGTGGGGGTGGGAAGCTTGGGGATTCTGCCCTACAGCAGGATGGTGGGGCTAGGGGCTTCTGCCTAGTGGGGATGGGGGATCTAGGGGTTTCAACTCCACAGAAGATGACTGCCAGGGCTCAGGGCATCAGCCCTGCTCTTGCTGAAGTTCTGAGCCCTGGCAAGTGCCTTCTCCAGGGATGAAGTGGTGAGCTCCACTACCCTAACCCAAGGTAGAAGCCCTGAGCCCTGGCAAGTGCACCCAGCTCTCGAACTTCTGAAGATTATTGCATACGGCTCACAGGGTCAGTAAGTTTGGCCACCCTGGTTTATATAGTTTTATATAGTAAATATAGTTTTTGTAAGACAATAAGGCTTGCTTGTTTTATCATATGCAACATATACAACAGCAATACTGGCCCATTTTACACAGGGTCTAAGTCTCTGACAGACATAACCCTTGATCATTTACGAACTGGCAAACACAAGACAGCTCTTGTTTTTGTTTTTTGTCTGTATAAATTTGTGTGTAAAAGTATTCAATCCATCATGTTTTACCTGTCAGAACTTTCAAATGAAAGCAGAGGAAGAAAGAAAATCACTCAGTGTTGCAAGATTTTGTCTGGTTTCATAAACGTATAAAGAAATGAATGGGAATATGAGAAAGGCTGGTCTTGAGAGTTTAATGCCCTCATACAAATGCAATTATTTTATCAATTACATTAAACACTACATAACATCTAAAAATATTCCTCCCCGGGCCTCAATTCACTTTGATGGCTGCTCTGTCAGCAAATTCTGAAACCAATCAGGAAAACTTTTCTAAGGCTGACAGAGTCTGTTGTCATTTTCAAAGCAGGTTAAAGCAATATCACCCTAGAAGAATACAAAATTTTCAACCAAAGTTTAACCTTATTCAAAAACCAAAGGCAGATGAAAGTTCAGACCATCACTCTGAACTAGTCTTTTCTTATCTCAGCTCAACAAGGTTTCAGCTGATCATCTTTATTTGTGCTTCTGTCAGATCCCACCACTGAAGATGAATGTGGTTTGTTCTGCTTTGGACTTTTTGATCCTATAGATATGGAAATGCTTTCCACATTTAATACTTTAAATTTGTTATCGGCAGATATAAAAATTGCTTAAGATTTTTTTTAACCATCAGATAACCTTTTGAGACTGAACCAATCTCACTTGGCATACTTTTACCATACATTTGTAGAGTTTGTTCCTATATTGTGAGTTATTACAAATTAATTTTCCAATTTGTTTCCAGTTTTACAAAGTTTGTGCTTTGTATGTCATTTGAATCTAAACTTGCATTTTTATTTGTTTTTCATTAGTACTAGTATTTGGACAAGAGATCCATTTTGAGCTGCTACAGGAAAGATGAGAGAGAGAAGTGCTAGATATTAATATTATTATTAAATGTATGAATTCAAACATATCATGAAGGTTAATATATAATTACAGCCAGCTTCCACTGCTTTGACAACTAGCTCCAGTCATTACTAAGGGGTTAAATGGTTGCAGAATCAGAATCTCAGCTATCAGGTCCACACTGTACAATGCGTATTTTGGCAGGCCCAAGTATTTTGCAACTTGTTGCTTTATTTTCCTTATTATGTATCAACCATTTTTTACTTGTCCTGCAGAAAGCATCTGTATGTTGCTGACAATCTTAAATCATAGAACAAAATGTTAGTTTGTAAAAAAGAAAAAATACCTTCATAAACAATGAACATCATGAAATGGTATAGATAAGCATTGCCTACAAAAGACAAGACAGAGCAATATCAATAGGTCCATAGAATTACTACATATGCAGAAAGAAAAGGGAAGGTTTTGACTACCAAATATAGATATTTACAAATAGAGGCCAAGTCAAAAAAAACATCCTCATGTGTCCATAGATATGAAGACCATGAAACAGACTCCACCTACGTAGCTGTTTGAAGACCTCTTATAGATGGGAGAGAAAGCATATGTACAAACATACCAAATAATCAAAGGTTTCAGAGTAGCAGCCGTGTTAGTCTGTATCAGCAAAAAGAACAGGAGTACTTGTGGCACCTTAGAGACTAACAAATTTATTTGAGCATAAGCTTTCGTGGGCTACTGCTCACTTTATTGGATGCATAGAATGGAACATACAGTAAGAAGATATTTATACATACAGAAAACATGAAAAGGTGGAAATAGCCATGCCAACTGTAAAAGGCTAATTAATTAAGACAAGCTATTATCAGCAGGGAGAAAAAATTTTGAAATAATAATCAAGATGGCCCATTTTGGACAGATGACATGAAGGTGTGAGAATACTTTAACATGGGGCAATAGATTCAATTAGTTTAAAGCTGCCCATTTTCCCCTTCTACAATGAACTCTCTAATATGTCTGTAATAGAACAGAAAGATTTAAAAGTCACTCAGTTTTATGCCACCATTAAAATTATTCTTTCAGTAGCAATCAGAACCCCAGATGTTTCAAGGGATTGAAATTTAGACAACTACACTTTATCTGCAGTACCTTCTGGTGCAGTATATGTAGAAAATCTCTAGCCTTATATGTTCACACATATTGAGAGGTAACATTTCTAATACTCTGGCTATATAATTACATAGTATGAATGCACAAAAGGCATCTATCATGATAGCTACAAGTACAGTGACAAGTGGACCATTTATATGTCGCACATAGAAAAACAAATAAAATATTGTCAGGCTTAGTGTTGCCTAAATTCCAAAACATGAGCATGGATAGCTCTGACTATATCCACACCAAAGGATTGAACATCGAAAAAAGGTTTTTGTTTCAAATCTGCCACTGTCTGAGCAACATTCACTCACAAAAGACTCTGTGAAAGCATCATAAAAATGTTAAGCAGACACTGCCACAAAGCATTTTAATATTCATCCATATGACTATACCTGGTAATGATATCCATGGCAGTGAGAATCAATAACAAGTTCAGTCACAATGTCTGGAAATGGGCAAAAAATAAAGTAACCTTCCTCACACTTCATAAGTAGGTTTTCCCAATCTGCTCCTGTATGAGCTGCACACCCACCAGGGGACAGGGAAAAATCAGGAAACGGAGAGAGAAAAGGTCATTTTGTTTCTTCATCACTATTAGGACATCTAGACAAGTCTATGGCTTTAAAGGATGGCCCATGTAATGAATAGGCATAGAGGGACCTGCACTGCTGCACGGCACAGCCTTAAAGGAATGGTAGCTGAAGTTAGGAGGAATGAGTGGTTGTCATAATGGTTGTGCAAGTACTGAGGAGCAATCAGAATGGTCAAGAAGTAGCTCAAATTACTAAGTGGAAGAGTGGTATGTGTGGAGTACGGGATATTGTCAATATGGGAGGGACTCTCAGGCACACAAGAGAGTCAAATGAAGGAGGGAAGACCGTTTTCAGTGAATATGGTAAAAATAGCATTGTTAGGGCTGCACAAGGAGCAATTAGGTAACACATAGATAATCATTAGAGCTGGCTGGAAGATAGTTCTTTTTTTCCACAAGGAAGTTTTATTTTTTAGCAACAAATTTAAAACTATTTTTTTTAACTCACAGCCAAAAATTTTGATTCAGAAAAGCCACCGTAAGAGTTGCAATTCTGATCTCTCATGCTCCCATTATCTTGTCTGTGCTAGGCTCCGTGGCCAGACTACATCTCCCATGGAAGGTCATCTCCTCACACAGGGAAACAGATATCAAAATGGTAGAATATGACAGAGAGCTAAGGAAAGTGCATTGGCAAACTGTACACTAAGAACATTAAGCTGCTTTCAGGGTGAGCAAAGCTGAGGCACTTGGAGCCATTCAAATCTGTCACAGAAAAAGAAATGTGGCAGCAACAAAATTCTCAGTACTAATGACTACCTCACATGTGTTGCACCTAATTAATATTGATTAATAAATTGGTAACCAACCTCCAAGACTTCCTAAACTTTGCAACAAATAACAACCTTACTGGGACATTGCTGTATAGGAGAATTAAAGAGGAACAGAGTTTCAAAGGCATCATTGAGGATAATCAACCTAAAACAGCAGAAAAAATACTATAGAAAGTCAATAGAGGAAGAGATAGCTCCTGGTTTCATCATGTCAACAGGGTAAGTTGGACTGCACCATTCCCAGCCCTCATAAATTGCAACTTGCTTGGGAATCTCCCTGTCACTGCCTCAGTTGCTGATTTTGCTGCTGCAAATTGGCTGGAGGGGCTAGTTGCATGGAGTTTGAAGGTTTGGAAGGGTTAAAACTGTAATTCATAAATACCAGATACAAAGTATAAAGGTAGCTCTGTTGTTTTAGAACAAGCTTTGGAGCACACAAAAATAAGCAAACTCGTTAGGCAGGAGTTGTAAATAAATGTAGAGCTAGGAGATGTTATGCCAAATTAGAGCTAGAAAATGCTTATTTAAAGATTCGCTATTCCAATGCATCACAATCTCAAAAGATTCCGGAAGTTTCCACAGGAAGGAAAGAAAACTCATCAGAAAGTCATGGGGTAAAATTTTTTAAAGCTCCTAAGCGACTTTGGAGTGAAAGTAACTTACAATGGGCATTAAGCATCTAACCTGCTTAAGTACTTATATAAATCCCACCAGGTACCTATCAACATCTTTAGATACTGTGATACAGCATGGCCAGAGGGCAGCATAAGAGTGTTAGCAGGGGGCCTTATTCCCTGCCAAGGGAGGAAGGTTTGCTTTAGATTAACTAGAACAGCTGTGGCCAATTAGAGCACCTGACTCCAATTAGAGCACCTGACTTCAGTTAGAGCACCTGACTCCAGTCATGGGATATAAACCCCTGCTTCAGTCAGACAGGGGGTGGTAGTTGAAGGAGAAAGGTTGGATTGGAGCAGAGTGCAGATTGCAGAAGAGAAGAGTTTGTCCAGAGAGAAATAGAAGGTTTGGAGGAGTGCTGCGGTGGATTGGGAAGCCCAACAGAAACCCTAGGTAAGGGGCACCAGGCTTGTATAGAAGAGAGGCGAGAAGCCCTTCACAAGCTGACGGGTATGAGAGGGAAGTAACCCAGGGGAAGAAACCGCTAGTCAAGTGGTTCACCACAACCCCAGGGCCCCTGGGTTGGGACCTGGAGTAGAGGGCGGGCCCAGGTCCCTCCCTCTCCACTCCCCTCCTCCAAGGACACTAGGGGAGTGATTAAGAACTGGTTCAGAGGCAAGCAATATCGCCCTGAACCTACCCCAGAGAAGAGAAAGCGCGAGACCCAGAGAACAATACCAGCAATTTGCAACAATACATAAATACCTTTGTAAACTGTATGCATAGGAGCCTATTTGTACGTCACTTTAAAAATACAGGACCTAGTCTCCTAAGTCACTTAGGGCCAGATTTTCAAAGTTATTTAGATGCTTAATGTGCAAATAAGAGGCTAGTAGGATTTTCAAAAGCATGTAGACCCCTAACTCCCATAGAAATGTCACCAGGAGCCTATCTGTATCTTTATGCACCTATACATCTTTAAAAATCTGGGCTTTAGATGCTTTTGAAAAATTTATCCCGATTGTTATTGGGTTGTTGTACAATGGGCATTCATTGCGTTCTGAGAGTGGATGTCTCCCTTGTGAGGCCTCCAGGAATTAGATCACTAATGTACTGTGTATGGATGATGAGCTAATTTTGGAATGAGGAGAAGATCATCCACCGTTCTTTGAGAGCAATGTCTCACTTCTTACACAGATTAGGATTTATAATCCACAAGGAACATTTTTGTATCTCTAGGCAAAGCAGTTTGGGGGTGATTTTTGGTGGGAGTGAGTGTTAATGGCAGCTCTAGTCAATTGAGATTTCTTCAGAAATTGATTCCTTCAGTCCCCAAATCATTTTTCATTCTTTTTATCGTGTAATATTTAGAATACAGTAGCACAGAGAGATGCTGCCCTGATGTTTAGGTTCCCAGGGCAGTATAGAGAGGCATTAGAACTTCATTGCTCCCCTTAGATTGTTTTATTACTCAGTCCATCTTTTAGGTATTTTTAGTGCATCTATCACTAATATCTAGGTACCAGATACAAAATTAAAAGATGCATCAAGATTTACCCTAAAGGCTATTGCTGTCCTGTATATCTTCAGCTGCTATTACCTAAACAAGTGAGATTATTGGAAGAATTCAAAGTGTGACTCATGCACCAAAGCCTGCATTACACTTCTTTTCCTTCAACTCATTGCTCTAGTTTCCAGGGACAGCCCAGGGCTTAAAGGAGGACCCAGAAGTATAGTTTCTGTAGAACCCATGATATCAAGGGGACACAGCAACAGTATGGAAGCAAAGGGTCTCCACTCAGAAGCTATTTGCCTCCAGGGGGCTCATGAATAGATGGAGCTAGAACTCTGGCATCTGTCATGGAGGGGCAAATACTATTCTCAATGGAAGAATTCCAGGAAACTCCAGCAACTGAAATATAGTTCTCTATGCAGTTCCCATGCACAAAAAAAGGATGATGTGATCCTAAGTACATGTGTTCAACTCTGTAAAATCAGGGCAAAATAGGAAAATGTGCATGAGTTTTCAACCACCTAGGTGCTGTTTGGCTTGGATGATTATTATTTTATAATTTAAGTACTTTTTAAAAAGTATATTGCAAGACTTGTGAGCAAGAAATATATATTTTAACTTATGACTATAATTCAAAGCCTAACTTTGCAATTTCATTATGAATAATTTCTTAATTAAATCAGCAATTTTTATAGATGTTTTCCGAAGGCATTTGACAGTTCAAGGTTATACTAGTGAGAACAGTTGAGTTGTGGGAATCATGAAATAACTAGAATAGTGAAGAGTAATCAGAGCCCTACAGACAAGTGTGTCATAAAATATGAAGATTAATAAATATCAAACCCCCAGGAATAGAAAGTGTTCAAGATGCAGAGACAAACCTTTGTGTGTTCTAAAATGTGACAGAATACAAGACTCTCATGTTGTTAAATTAGTTTAAATAAATATAAAAAATATGAAAATAGACAAGTCTATCTATCAAATACAAGAACAGTGTCAAGGACAGGAAGGCTAGTTGGTTACATTGTGTTACTAATTACAAGGGCAGAGTAATAACACTTCCCTATCTAAAAATAGCAAAAGCTTAGTTTATAGGATACAATGTGTGAGATTTTGTTAGCAAAAGGAATTATGCATTACATTTCTGTTCGGAAATGTCAAAGATTCACAAATATAGGACCTGATTCTGCTCTCACTCAGTGTAAGTCAGGATGACATCATTCTATATCAATGTAACTTGATTGACTTAACTGGTGCCACTCCTAATTTCCACTGACATAAGTGGGAGCAGGATCAAGCCCATGATTTTAAAAGTAAAGAGAGATGTGTATGTAAGTTTCAAATGTTGCCCATTGTATAGTGTCATCTATTACATGATCCTGCAGAATTAATAGGAACGGTCAAGTGGCATTTATTTACACTGGACAGGAACTATGAGACTGCCACCATGATACTATCACTGAGATTGCAAAATTGATAAATATGCAGCATTGGCTAATTGATTGTTCAATGTGGACACATGCATTACATAAGAGAGTTAGCAGCTGCTCCTGTGATTAGCTGAATCTACATTAGTAAGCACTGCACATTTCTTAAAATAAAGAGAACTTATTCTCCATGTTGGTAATATTATGAAATTAACAAAAATTGAATGCATTCTAAAGAGCAAAGAGTACAATAGCTTAGTCCTTTAAAATTAATGCCTTATGCTTAGTAACTTTCACTTAGCTGACTACTCTGAGAAACAATTCCATTTGGAATCTGATAATTGTGAACTTGGGCACACGCTCAGCTGCCATCAGCTATTTCATTTATCTAAGGTTGAATGAAAGTTTAAACAAATAATTTCCCTTGACAAAACTTTTTAGTCATCCTCACATTGGAAGAAATGGGAAACAAAACAGCCATGAACTCAGACTTTCTTGGTCTTGCACAAAGGGGTATTTCAAGAAAATTCCAGTGAAGTCAATGGCATAAGTGAGATTTAAATCAGCATCTGATTCTCTCGTTGTACATGTAAAGACTGACCCAGAAGTCCTAATTCAGGCAAAACTCCCAGGAAAGTCCCATTTATTCAATCCTCAAAAGATGTCTTTATTTTTTTTATTGTGATTAGTGTTGAATTTCTTTATCGTCTTCTTCCCCTTTGCCCGCTATAAGACCATCCACAATTGAACTTTGGGCATGATTTGGCAGTTCTAATTTTACAGATAATGAAATAGATATTTTAGCTTCAGCTTGCAGCTGGAGAAGGTGAATGTGTGACGTTCCCCAGGATACAATCTGGACTGTTGAACAGCTGTGTCCCCTCAATCCTCCAATCTGGGGTGCCTTTTACTTTGCTTTACTGTGAGAGCAACCACTCCTGGTCTGTTCTCACACTGCCCTCAGCGTGTAAATGACTCCCATCTATACTGCGTAAGTGCTATAACCAGCTGCCCATGAATTAGAGTGCAAAGCAACACCAGCAAACTCCCAATCCCAGACTTTCCTGCAGAAATGTGTGCCTCACACTGCCTAGCACCCTGCTGGACAATACAAGCTCATAGAAACTCTGTCATTTCACTAATAGAAAATTATATGCACAGATCTTATCTCAAATAAAGTTTCCCAAACACGTGAATCCAAACAAACTGGTTTGCCTAAAACAAGAAAAGAAGTTTATTAACTATAGAAAGATAGTTACTTTCAATGGAAGAACATCATTACTTAAGTGGTTACAAGTAATGATGCATAAAAGTCAGGACTGGTTACAAAGAAAAAAAAAGTAAGAAAGCAACTAATACCTAACTTAACAAGTTAAGGGATTTTAAAGCAAAAGGGGTCTCTTTCACCCCAGTCTTTCAGCCAGGATCCCTCCCCAGTCTAATGATGCTTCCTTTGTCCTTCAGGTGTTATTGATGCTGTGAGTAGAGATGAAGGGAGAGATCATTTGGAGCATTTGTTCCCCATTTTCATATCTTTTCTCCTCTTTGAGAATAATCTCCAGCTGGGGTTCAGCAGACAAAAGGTCAGTGGGACAGGAACCTTCAGCTGTTTCTTTGCCAAGGTATAAATTTCTCGCTCGCCAAATGAAAGTCCATTTGATTTTGTTGACATATGGCTGAGATGTCGGTTTGCCTTTTGTTTCTGAGGAAATGGTCTGTGGCAGTTTTTGCAGACTTGGAATATGTCTCAGTAATATTATACAGTACAATCTTATAACTTTACATACAATGTTGCCACATACATTTTACCAGGACAATAATGACTAGCAAATTACAAGTTTTCAAATGATACCTCAGAAGGCATACTTGGTACAAAATCCATTATAGTTTTGTAAAAAGGGCAAACATAGGGATATAGACTGCCACAGAATGCTAAAGTTGCCTTTCATCAACTAGTATGAATATTCATCACCATAGTACCCAGCAGCCCAGAAAGCAGCTGTTTCTGTGACAACCTCTACCTTCGCCTCTGCACTGGGAACCTCCAGAACTGAAAGCATGAGTCTCTACAGCCTGAGGTAAAGAGCCAGGATCTGAAGCAGAGGCCATCACAGACTTTGGATTAGGCACACAGGGGTTCACATGACAATACCACAGGAACAGAAAAGATAAGTAATAAGCTGAATGGGCAGCCACCATCCTATAACCATCATCACTCCTCTCTCTATCTTTCCTTTTATTTAAGAGCACACTGAAATATCACAGTCAGATTGACTCCTTTTGTTTTTCCCACAGGCAGAACACTGATAAGAATGAAATTTGTCACAAATCCTTGTGTGTAAGGTGCAGAATGTGCTATTATTCTATCTGTTTTCACTGCTCACCTCCAAAATTATTAGCAATCAGTTTGTCCCTGATGGCTCTAGGATTCAGATCACTGGAGTGCTAAACATGATTCCTAGTTCTGCCACTACAGGCTCTCTCAAACCCCTGCCTCATTACCTCATGAGTTCATGAATTCACTTATATCTGCCTTCTCCAGCCAGAGTATTCCATGTCTCAGTGTGGTGTAGTATATTGTGATCCTTTTGGGCGTATATTGTAATGTGCTGCCAGTCTGAACCTCATTTCGAGAAGGCCAAATGCCCTCACTATGACCATTTTTGTGGGCCAATGGGCACAGTGATATCAAAGCTATGCCTTTGTTTGAGGCTTCTCTGTAGAAGGGACAGGAGCCAGTGAAGAAAAGAGACCAAATATTAGAATGACTTTCCCATCACTGTCATTCCTGTGATTGGTCTTGTGTGTGTTGGCCTACCATACACAGAATTTGCTTTTCTTACTCACCTAGAATGAAACTGGGTTTACCACCTGCACTTTCAAACAGTGCAATAAAGGAGGGTTTTCACTGAATATAAAGGTCATGACTGGATTAGGTAATCAGGACACAACCATCATGAATTACAGTAGATGGTCCCACATAGTCTTCATTTTTGGTGAGTAAATGTTCTTCCTACTGTATGGGGCTGTCCAAAGAGCATTGGGACGGTCCTTAATTTGGTCTGACAGAGCATGATGGGTATTTGTTTTAGTGTTACAAGGCAATGGATGAGTTCTAAAAAAAATTACAAAAATATTATATAGTTTATGCACAGTCCATGTGCCTTCAAGCAATGTTGTCGAATGATCTTAAAGTGCCTGATGGCAAACATGTCCACAGCTGTGGCAACTCTGACACACTATAAGAGGGTGTGGTTCCTGTGTGCTGCCACTCTTAGCTCCTCACAGAGATGCATGACGGCTTTCTGAGCAAGCGTGTACCATAAATTGACTAGCTCAGTAGTCTGAGTAGTTTAATCTGTGCCTGCTGAGTGACTGATTCCTAGATTCTAAATCCACAAGGAACGATTATGATCATCTAGTCTGATCTCCTGAACAACACAGGCCATAGGACTTCCCTGAACTAATTCCTGTTTGAACTAGAATTTATCTTTCTGAAAAAATATATCCAATCTGAGTCATGCCCCTGACATGGCTAAATCAGCAACATCTGGTTTAGCACTTGGGGCCTTTGAGATCTTTTGAAAATCCCAACTGTGAATTCAAGCTCCTTAATCACACTATGGTCACAACATTCATTAGTGCTCAGCCTTCAGCTGGGAACTTAAGTGTGACTAACAAAGCTTTTCTGAAAATACGCCAAGCCTCGTTTAGTTCTGTTTGTACAGCACCTAGCATAATGGACTCCCAGTCCATGACTGGGGCTTTCTATGTGCTATAGTAATATCAATAATAAATTAGAATAATGTGGACCATGCAACAGGCTACTTATGCCTGGGCAGGCTTTTGAAAATAGTGGGGATGTGTTGACAGCAGACAGTGCTTTACTGTCAACACATCCACATCTTCTCTTGTAGCAGCTCAACTCCATTTATTTTCATTTTTGCACTCTGTACAAAAGTGAAACAAGAATAATGAGACAATAGACAAAGCAGCCCACACCATGACTAACTTACTATCCTGTCTGTAGCAAGATCAAACCACTATTTGCCCTTGTGATAATAAATCTCTCTAGTTAGTATACACTGTCAGCTCCCAAGAAGAGAGATGGAAATATTTATAGTGAGAAATCATTAGCTTTGAGAAAGTGGCACATACATTGAAAGCACTCACACATTACTAGAGGACATAGAAAAGAAGGGATAATTCCCTTGGCATCAATAGACATTGCAAATTTGCTGTTCCAAAACCACTTCTCTGCCATTACAGGGCAAAGGCAGATGAAAAGTTTTGCTAAACCAAAGGAAACAGATGATCAAAACTTGAATCATTTGTTACTGTATAAGTTATTGATGCCCTGCAGCTCCAGTAAATAATGTAATCTCTTAAAAAAAAAAAAAGAAAAATACAAAAAACCTCCCACCTCTTTATATGATAGAGGTCAAAAATAAATATGCCCTTCCTTGAAAGCTTCAATCTTCTTTTGAATTTTTTCACTCTCTGAGTGCATAATTAAGAGATAGCCTGCTTTGTATTGTGAAAAAAAAATACTTTTATGAGTTAGCAGAAAATCATTCTTTAGATCAGGGCTCGGCAACCTCTGGCACGCAGCTCGCCAGAGTAAGCACCGTGGCAGGCAGGGCCAATTTGTTTATCTTCCACGTCAGCACGTTCGGCCAATTGTGGCTTCCACTGGTCGCGGTTTGCCGTCCCGGGCCAATGGGAGAGGCAGAAAGCCAAAGCCAGCACATCCCTTGCCTGCGCTGCTTCCCACTGCCCGCATTGGCCTGGGACAGTGAACCGCGGTCAGTGGGAGCCATGATCGGCCGAACCTGCTGACTTGACAGATAAACAAACTGGCCCCGCCCCCCAGGGTGCTTACCCTGGCAAGCCACATGCCAGAGGTTGCTCACTCCTGCTTTAGATTAAAAAATCCAGTGAATGTTTGTGATGATCACATGGAACTAGGCAAAACAACTGGGCTGTGTCCTTCTCTCTCTCCATCTCTGCATGAATACAAACAAACCTCTACCTCTGGTAAACAGAAAAGTACATGCTTGGATTTCAGCAGCTAGCAAGCAATGCATGTCAGCAAGGTTGAACATTAAATGCAAGTCTTTACAGCCCTAGACAAATTAGAATAAAACGTTTTCTACATTTCAAGATGTTTGGAAATTGATGGAGAGAAAAAAAAAGATGTCCCCTTTCTCTCTTCCCACAGTACATCATTCATGTTTGATTTAACATTAAAGGAATTTTATAAAACAATTAAATCAAACACCACTATTGTAGGGAGCTCGAGATTGTTTTTAAATACACTTACCTAGTATATTCATTCCAAATTCAGCACCTGGTTTTCAGTACAGTTTCAAGAGATTTTTTGTTATTATTGTGTTTCAGCTTGGTTGATTCAGACACAAAGAGGCCAGGGCCAGGTGACTTTCCCAAGTTTGAAAAGTGAATCAGTGGCTCAAATAGAATTTCATTCCAGTATATCCTTCTTCCCAGTTCTTGTCTCTAGCTACTATAACTCATTACCTTTCAATTTTCAAAAGATTAACAAGAAAAGTGTTATAGCACTACTTAAACATGGTCTTCAGTACATCTACATACGCTATATTTAGTTTTTATTTCTTAAAGCTGCAGCTGTGACGTATAATGATAGAACTTAAGACAGCAATTTGAAATGATCAGGTAATGAAAACCATGAACTCACTAATGCAGTGACATTCTACAAAGGGATAGAGAACAAAAGGGTGAAGGATCAGGATTTTGCTTGCAGAGCTGTTTCCATATATCTTAAAAGACTAAAACGATTTCAGAAGATTATCTTTCTCTAGATTGCTGTCACTCCTATTAATCAGTCTTTATTGATTGTTTGGTCTTTGGTCTTTTCAAGTTCAACAACATGTCTAATATACTGCCCTTGAACACATAACAGAAATAAATCCAGCTGAATTGCACATGGACACAGACAATAAAAAAGTATGATTTTTATGCCTCTTTTCACCTCCGGCCATGAAACAGGTTATCCCCATTCTTTTAACAACATCACCAGTATATGCAAGAAAATTTCAAATACCACTGTCTGTGGACATGTAGAATCTTAAATGTATTCTACACAAGTTATCATTATGTGACAAGGAGTGTACTTATATTAGGATGTAAGTCAGACAACCCAAGCAAGAAATGCGGTAATTGTTCGGGAAAAGGAGTGTTTTTCATAAATGTTCTACATACTGAAGTTTAGAGTTGATCTGAAATACTGTCAGCCAGTTAAGTAAGGTAAAAAGCTATTTGCAAACCAAGTTCCAAATTACAAACTGGGTTTCAGTTTGGCCTGTTCATCCACTAGTTTTATTTGCAGCTTGTGAACATCTGTGTGACCAAAACTTTGTTTGCTGGATATTGATGAACAGTCCATTTTGGTGTCATATAGAGATTTGTTTCATAATGAGATGAAATATGTTCTGTGAATAAACCAAATACATTTGGCTGAAAACAGTAGCAGTTTATAAAGGTTAAGTCAACAGAAGTAATATTATATGACTTAGGTGACCAATCACAAAATTCAAATAGCAAAATTTGAATATCACATAATTGACTGACTGGGAATAGTTTTCAGACAATCCCTAGTTAAGTTATATTAATAAAAATGATTTTCTGAACAATTTTGATCAGGAAACTAATTAGTAATTGTGATTGTAGAAAATCCACCAGCGAAGGGTCTAAATTTATCAAAAAACATATTGTTGACAGTAGAGACTAACAATGAGTTCAATGAGATGCTTTAGAATCCCCATGTCCTCCAATGTCCTCCAAAGATGGTCATGTCAAATGTATTAAACATTTTTGAGTAGTAAATGAAACATATGATCAGTGGGTGATTATACTCCCTGCATTTTTCAATGCTGTGATGGATGTTTGCTATTTGATCACATATGCCTCATCCCTCTCTGAAACCAGCTTGTTGGGGTGGTAGTTCTGCTTCTATCATTTGCGTCATGTAATCCTGGATTATATAAGCAAAATTTGCTTATGTGCAATATCAGAGAGATAATATAATTGTTGTTATACTCTGTTATGTCTCCTTACTTTACTAAGGGCAGAAAGATTCCCTTTGTCCAAGCATATGGCCAATTTCTAGTTATTCATACATTGTTGCAAATTTTCCACATAAGAGCAATGCCTTGGTCACCAGTCACTTTCAATAATTCTGCTAGTGCTTGTGCTTTCCCCAGCTTTTTTTTTCACAATAGCACACACGACTTCTTCTTTCGGAACTGATGGCTCAGGATCCATACTGTCTTTTCTGGCATCCTGTATTGTAAGTGGCTCTTATGAGGCACACAGATTGACACAATAATCTTTCCACCAGCATTTGATATCATCATCACCACCACCACTACCATCGCCACCATCACCACAATGGAATTTATTATGAGACAAGCCCTGGAAGGTTTTGACAAAGTGGATGGAGCTGGGATTTCTATTGATGCACACTGCTTAAACCGACCTCAGATTCACTGCAGACACAATGCTCTTTGCTACACTAATCGATGCAATGAATATTGGAGCCTGTTAAACAATTAGCGAGGAATATGGACTACCCCAGAATGAGGCAAAAACAAAAATTATTCACATTGTCATGATTAACAAAAAGATGCAAGTGGTCACCATGATTAACAATACATTATAGAGTCAGTAGATTAATTCAGTTCTCTGGAATCATATATATCCAAACAAGGAGACTGTTCTACAAAAAAAAAAATAGGAATGGCTCGCTAAGCCATGGACTCTCTTACTAAAGTTTAGAAAAATTGCATTTCAAAATATCTGAAGGATCAATTGGCGAAAAGCTTATTTTTTCCATAGTGACTTATGGTGTGAATCCAGGAAAATTAATGCTGCTTACAGGGGGGGAAAAGTGAAGCCTTTGAGATGTGGTGCTGGCAAAGACTCTTGTGCATCAGTTGGATGGAAAAGATGAATGCTTATGTTAGAAATATTATTGGAGCGAAGCAGACCCTGTGTTCAGAAATCAACCAACTCATACTTATCTCCTTCATATCAGGTGTAGAGACAAAAATGACCTTGATAAAGTTAATATGGAAGGAATGGTGGTGGGTCAGCCTAACAGCAGATGAACAGAGAAAGGAGATGGATAGATGGTATGTGGCAAATTTCTGGGAGGTCAGCTGCTGAATGTTTGAAGCTAGCAATGGATTGAGAAGGTTTCCAAAAATTCTACCATGATATCACCAATATTCAGACATGAATGAATGGATTTTACTTACTTAGTAGAACCTCGATGCCCCATCTGAGATGAAGAGTCTACTGAAACACATACATATTGAGAAGATCCCAACTATCTACCCTGAAGAATTTATAATCTATATAGACTAGACTGAAAAATGTTAGTGAAAAAAGTGTAACATCCCCATTTTATAGATGAGGAAACAAGCTATGAGTAGTCTGGCCAGCAATGGAGGGTTGTGTGAATAGAAATATAAGGCTGGTCACTTGAAATGTATAAAATATCCACAGTGATAAAACCTAAGCAAACTCCCAAAGATACATAGCCAATGACAAAGAGGTTTAACTGTACAAAGCTATGATGAAACAAGTTATGACCCATATGATCCAAATGGTAGATGCCATTTTAATGTTACTGCCGGTTAATGACACATTTGATATCACTGTATGTTGTTTCTCCTAAAAAGGGGGGGATATAGCACCAGAAAAAAATTCTGTATGCAAGCCCTGAAACTAAAACAGTAATGTTCAAAAGAAATGTCTTTAAAAGTAATAAAATATATCATCCACTGGAGTTATTGATCTTTAACAATTCTTGAAGGAAAACCAATGGCTCAGAACATTTTTCAAAATAACAAGTTAGCATAAGAATTACAGCTTCGAATATGAGCATGGCTGATTAAGAGCATCCTGACATAAATTCTTATTGAAATGCTAAGTTTTGATCTTGGAAGATTGATAGGATTTCTTTCTAGAACAGGAACAATGAGAGTTTCCAAAAATAACATCTATGTACATGCCTGCAGGTAAAAATAAATATATATATATGAGGTGCACATTATAGTCCCTTCATCTTCTAATGAAGTCCTCCTAAAACTTGGTGTCACATCCATAGCTAGTATACGGAAATCAGCATAGATACTTTACACCAGTTTACATCAGCTGAGGATCTAGCCATATACTTGAAATCAGGTATTTTAGCTATCAGAAATGGAGGCATGTGGTTTCAGGCCAACTCTTTATTGAATCAGACACTGGAGGGGGAAAAGAACTATTAAATCACATAATGTTAAGGATCATAAACTAAGAGCCTGATCCAAAGCTTATTGAAGTCTGTGGAAAAGCCATCCATTGACTTCAGTGAGCTTTGGATCAGGCTTTTTGGTCTGTAGACAACTACTGATCTCGAGCTATTCCTGGTGGCCCACATAATGGAAACTTTTGAGCATTACACAAAGGGGCTGGAGGGCAAAAATCCATATAAGACTCTCTCTTACTCAGTGGTCACAAAAAGAAAGAGCTGGTGAACCAGTGATTTAGTCTAACTCCTTGTCAGTACAAGAGTGTACCCTACAGTATATTTTCTTTTTCTTTGTTTAGTCTAGGGCAGGAGTGGGCAAACTTTTTGGCCTGAGGGTCACATCTGGGTATGGAAATTATATGGCGGGCCATGAATTCTCATGAAATTCGGGGTAGGGGTGTAGGAGAGAGTGAGGACTCTGTGGTGGGACCAGAAATGAGGAGTTCAGGGTGTGGGAAAGGGCTCCGGACTAGGGTTGAGGTTTGGGGGGGTGAGAGCTCCAGCTCGGGGTGATGGCTGTAAGGTGGGGCTGGAGATGAATGGTTGGGGGTGCAGGAGGGTGCTCTGGGCTGGGACCAAGGGGCTCAGAGAGCAGGAGGGGGATCAGGGCTGAGACGGGGTTAGGGCACAGGAGGGGGGTCAGGGGTGCAGGATCTGGGCAGTGCTTACCTCAAGCAGCTCCCAGAAGCAGCGACATGTCCCTCATCTGGCTTCTACGCGGAAGCGCGGTCAGGCGGTTCTGTGTGCTGCCCCTACAGGCACCACCCCTGCAGCTCCCATTAGCCATGGTTCCTGACCAATGGGAGCTGGAGGGGTGGCGCTTCGGGGGGAGGCAGCGTGCGGAGTCCCTTGACTGCCCCTACACGTAGAAGCCAGAGGGGAGACATGCCGGTGCTTCCGGGAGCAGCATGGAGCCATGGTATATGCCGAGCAGGGCAAACCTTGGACCCCTCCCCAGCAGGACCTTGAGGGCCAGAGTAAAACATCTGAAGGGCCGGATGTGGCCCCTGACTGTAGTTTGCCCACTCCTGGTCTAGGAGGTTTCTTTTCGCTCAAAAGCTATTCTGTAGTCTATTAGATCTCACTCAGCCAGACTGGGAAAACCTGCAGGAAGAAGGCATGAAGGCAGAGAAACTACAAAATATTTCCTTTTCTGGGTTTTCCCCAAATTATTATGTCAGGGAGGAGCGGTTTCCTCACGTGGAATGATCAGGCAATCCCAAGCACCACATGTCCCTGAGAGAACTACGTGGCTATGGAGGATTCACTGCAGCATCAATCTGAAAGATCCATTGAAGGCATAAGTATATCCTGCTGGATGGCCCAAGCTATCACACTAGCTCTGAATGAAGGATTTTGCTAGGCTGGCTATTCCTAAATGGCCTCCTAGTCACCCTCCTAAATGGAAAGTTTAACAGTGCAGAGAGGGCACCACACAAAATGTGATACAGTTTAAGGTAGGATTAATTTTTTGATGCATTCACTGTTGGTTGCCAGGGATGATACTAAACATTCCTCATGGCCCTGCTTCTCTCAATACTTCCCATCTCCTCCTGAACTCCTTGGTTCCAGGCCCCAGGAACTCTCTCTGAATCATAGAGGGCAGGAAGTATGGCACCACAGAGGTGGCATAACCAGAGTCACAGGTCTCTGGACAGACCAACTCCATGCACAAATCTTTGGGTCTGTCAGGTATTTTTGATAGACCATAGTCCATAATACTGAAGAGCTATATACTTATCACACGCATTCACATGGGAAGCATGGTTTACAAATCATGGCTAGTTACAGAATCAGAAACACCTGTTAGCTTCCCAGAACCCCCTTTTAGCATTTTTGAATAACAAGAGTTGAACAACAAGATGCAAAATTAAAATGCAAATATGTTTGATGGGAGGTTAAGAATTGCTTTGAGGGAGTTTAAAAAAGTGAACAGACTAACTTTCCCACTTAAGCATAACAATTAATTCAGCAGCCAGGGAATTATCAGGGCCTGAGGGAAGTTAAATATGAAAGGTTAGAAGGCCATATGGAGAAACTGAACAGTTTCTGGTAAGAATCAGAGTACACCAAGATTCAGCACTAAGTCCCATTTTTGCTCATGTTAGTTCTTGATGCACTTACAGAAAATATCCAGAGAGTGGCATTCTGGTGCATGCTTTTTACAGATGATATAATGCTTGTAGAGGAGAGCAAAGAGGAAATGGAAGAAGATTGAGAGAGATGTAGTTAGTTGCACACTTGAAAGAAATGGCATGAACATGAGAAGAAATAAAACAGAGTATATGGTCTGTATATTTGATGATACTGTGCACGAAAAAAATAAGATGGCAAGTCTTGAGGGGGAGGGGAAGGGTAGCCACTACCGACGGTACAGAAGTTCAGGCACTAAACCTAAGTTTAGTAGTACAGGGTAAGGGTGAACTCAACAAACTTATAAGCAGAAAAGGAAATGTGTGGACTGAATGGAGAGATGTGAGCACACGTATCTAAGACAGGATAATTCCAATCATATTGAAAAGTGAGGTCTACAATGCAGTCATTAGGCCTTTACTCTTGTATGCCTATGAATGCTGGGCACTGAGGAAGAGTAGGAGCAGATCTTGAATATAGTGGAAATTAAAATGTTAAAATGGATGCTTGGAGTTTCCAGGATGGACCATGTTTGGAAAGAATGAATTAAGGGAAGTGTGAAAGTGTTACCAATTATAGAAAAGCTGAGGCACTATAGGGTTAGATAGTTTGGCCACGTAGAAAGGAGATCAGAAAACAGGGCATTACATTTAGAAGTGGAGGGTAAGAGAATGATTGGAAGACCCAAAACTAGATGGGTGGATGTTATACAAAAAGATTTGATTAGCCACGTGGTTTCTGAGGAACTGCTTCAAGACAGACTGGAATGGAGAAGGAGGACTCGAACAGCTGGCCTCATATAGATAGGACTAAGGCTAAGAGAAGATAACCTGGAAATTGCGGATGAAAATGAAAGGTTTTTCCTAATATGAAGATTAATTTAATGAAAGAAATTGTGCAAGAGTATTTGGTGGTCACCAATGAAAACACATAATGAACAATTATACAGAACAATCAGTCAAAACAAGACTCGTCCCACTACCTGCCCACTTGCATCAAAAGCAAAGTTGGTATACTGCAGAGGCTGCTTCCCCCACTCCTCTCAATTGCCCTTTGAAATAGGTGTCAAGCTGTCTACAGATGTTCAAGTGTGAGAGTACCAGCCTCTAGGGCAGATTACTAAGAAGCTGTTTATGAATTCTATACTTAGACTTCACCAACCAAGCATTAAGTGTATAAAAGTGCAGTTTAGGCAAACAACAGCCTAACCATGGAGTCACAGATAGTCTCATTGGGTACTCTGGTCTATCTTGTCACCTATGCAAACTTGTATTTACAATAAATAATACCTTACAGCAAAAATCACAACAATATTCAGGTTATTGCTAGTCCCAAAGGACCAGTCACTTGCCCCAGGTCCATTACTCTTTAGATCTCACACAAAACACAACACTTGTAGCCAATCCTATAATAAATTAACTAAAGATTTATTAACTCAATAATAATGGAGTTGTTTATAAGGTTAAAGGTCCCCCCCCACACACACACAAATGAGTTACAGTCATAAATCCTAAAAGGTGCTAAAAGCTTCTATAATAAGCAAGCTCTATAAGTCCTTTAATGCTAACCCAGACCAAGCACTTGGGATCTTTTGATTATGCCTAGTAATATTTTCCTTTCTGAGTCCATGCAGCTTAAATATACAGCTTCTGCTTGTCAAGGATTTTTTTCCTCTCACCCAGAGTTCCTGCCTGTTTCCTCTTTGTGGGTTTGAGGAGGAACAATCAACACAGTCTTTAGTCCTCTGATGTTCCACAATGGCTTGTCTGGTATCTGTGGCCTTTCTTTGATTGAGCAGGAGATAATACCTCCCGTGATAAACTAGTATTTCATATTTGACTGCTGAAACTTACAGTTTCAGAGCAAACGCTTTTACAGTTAAAGAGCAAACACATATAACATGGGATACAGATATTATAAATGAGATTAATACATTGAGCAACTAACAAGCATTTCATAAAGTCGAAACACATTTGTTGAAACCTAATATCCATTTTAACAATACAGACACAGTGATGATCCGGACTGGTTTCTAGTTATGTATGGTCAATCTTTAGCTGAGGCCTAGAGGTCTTGGCATGACCTGGAAACTGGTCTGCCAGCGCCACAACAAGTAGCTCCCTCAGGGAGATAAGGACGCATCCTTTCTCCCATGTGTGGGCACTCAGGACAAGCCACAATCTGACTCCTGGGAGATATTCCAGAACATTCTAGGGTGTGGATCCAAAATAGGAATTTCAGGTACCATGCAAATTGTAAATACAATAGGTAAACATTCAAATTAAGGTTATTTACTATAGCCAAGGATAAAAGATGTCAGAGATACAGATGTGAGAGATTAACGTTGAAACACAGAGCCTGCAAATCTCAGATCTGTAAAATATTTAGTTTAGCCAAATTAGGCTTTAGGATAAATCAGCTATATTATAAAGATAAATTAGCACAAGTGAGTTTTGTCTGTGTTTTGTGATAGGCTGATGTTTTGAAAATAACTGCTGAATTTAGATAATGATGTCTATGAGAGATAAGTAGGCACTACAAGATGACTGTTGGTAGCCAGGATGAAATGTTAGAGACTTCCTTAAGGTAACCATGTGTTACTATGGTGATAAAGTGACATAAATGTTAATTATCAGAGGGGTAGCCGTGTTAGTCTGGATCTGTAAAAAGCAATAATGAGTTCCTGTGGCACCTTAAAGACTAACAGATGTATTGGACCATAAGCTTTTGTGGGTGGCGAAGTGGGTCTTCACTCACGAAAGCTTATGCTCCAATACATCTGTTAGTCTTTAAGGTGCCACAGGACTCATTGTTGCTTTTTATAAATGTTAATGAGTATCTCAGGAACTAATGAGTTAGCCTATGATAAACAGGACAAACCAGATATAGTGGGGGTAGAAGTTCAAATAAAGAAAGGGAGTTAAAAGCTTCATAAGTAGGTATGAACCCTAGTGGGTGTCACCATAACAGTTATAAAAGCTGCATCACCACCTGCATGCTGTGTGGGAGAAGATGCCAGGATGATGACTACTGGTGGTGATGATGACGATGGTGGTGGTATGGGTGACATCCTGCACGAGGACTCATACTGAGGGTTTTTCTGCAAGGCATGGTGTGAGTAATGCAAATACTATCTTTCTGTATTGGACCCTCTCTCCTTCACCAGATTACAGTGTGTGTAATGTTTGATTAGCTAATAAGAGTAATTATTATAGAAAAAGCACTATGTAGTGTCTGTTGTGCACCATGGGGTCCCCCTTCTACTAATAACCTCTCTACAGTAGTGGATCATGGGGGCTGAACTCTCACAGATTAAAATAGGTGTAAACTCTCATCTTAGGGGGGATAATTGGTTAAAGTAACCCACAGCTACAGATAAGGCTATGTCACTGACGTGCTGTAGCTGATTTGGCAACAGGACCAATTTTAGTCACTTAAAATATGCATAATGTAACATCTGTGACAATGTGCATTGTATCTCTGCTTCCACGTACAGCACTACTAAGATGTCATTTTCTCTTCTTGTTGTTTTTAAATGACAGTGCTTTGCAAATGCTTCATTTGGCATTCACCTATATTTTAATTATCTTCAGGATGGTATAAAGCTGATTTTGGCTTACTGCCAAGAAAACAATAGCTGAGAATAACAACTTCCAAGCCAAAACCAAAAATACCTAAAAAAAATCTAGAGGAATATATAACCACACCTTGTAAATTGTATACCATATGTTTGGGTCAAATTTTAAGAGGTCTCAACTAACTTTTAATTTTTCACTCACAGCAATTTGTGATAGAAAAATTAAAAGCACAATTAACTCCATGTAAAAATAATAGAATTGTAGGCCCTGTCAAAAATTAGATGCCTAAATTAGTTCACATATGCTAGCAGTTGACTGTGGGTGCAAACTTAAAGGTTGGTTTTGAAAATGTGGGGCCTGATTTTCTTCTTACTTACACCAGTGTAAATCAGGAGTAACTACACTGAAGTCAATAAAGTTACCCCAGTATAAAAGGTTAAGCATGAAAAGAATCAGGCCCCTACAATACTTTTGGGACAAAGGGAGTTCTGTTGAACTGCTAGCTGAGTAAAAATTCAGGATTCTTGCTCCAGGATATTTTACTGATTTTATGTATCTCTTTTCTATTTGTCTTGTTATTGAAAAGGAATGTAATAGTAAAGGTTAAAATGCCAAAAAGTTTCAGAGAAATAATTTATAGGTAAGTAGTCCACTGAAAGCAATTAGCTGTACTGTGAATGCCAATACCATGTTGCTAAGAAGATTGTCAGAAAATGTGTCAAGAAACGGCAAACTGTTGCTTTCTTTTGTTCTTTCTCTGCTTCTTTGTATTTTGCTTTTCTGCTCTTCTCTTCCATTCATTTGCTCCCATCTGCATCGATAAATTTTGTTACAAGTTTATAGACTGTCTACTGACAGAGAAAAATATTTTTATTTGGAGATGGAAAAACTGTAAACTAAAAAAAAAAATGTTCTCTCTGCAGTGGCATGCAGGTAGATAGAACTGATTCTGTCACTTTAAGGACATTTCATATATATATATATTGTGACAGGGTCAGGCCAGATGGCTACAGGAGAGCATTAGAAGGCAGAAATATTAGTCCCAGATTAAGTAGATCCCTTTTCCCTTGGTAACATAACAGGGGCAGTTCCAGAACAAGCAGGAACTTGCTGGAACCAATTAAGGTAGGCAGGCTAATTAGGACACCTGGAGCCAATTAAGAAGAAACTGCTAGAATGAATTAGAACAGGCTAGCTAATCAGGGCACCTGAGTTTAAAAAGGACCTCACTTCAGTTTGTAGCATGCATGCGAGGAGCTGGGAGCCAGAGACACTCGAAGCTGAGAGTGGGAAGGCATATTGCTGGAGGACTAAGGAGTACAAGCATTATCAGACAGCAAGAGGAAGGTCCTGTGGTGAAGATAAAGAATGTTTTAGGAGGAGGCCATGGGGAAGTAGCCTAGGGAGTTGTAGCTGTTGTGCAGCTGTACCAGGAGGCACCTCTAGACAGCTGCAGTCCACAGGGCCCTGGGCTCAAACCCGGAGCAGAGGATGGGCCCAGATTCCCCCCAAACCTCCCAACTCCTGATCAGACACAGAAGGAATTGACCTGGACTGTGGCTTCTACCAGAGGGGAAGGTCTCTGGGCTGTTTCCCGACCCACAAGGTGAATCTGCCAATAAGCACAGGACCCACCAAGGTAGAGGAGGAACTTTTGTCACTATATATATCGGGGAGGGGGGGAGAGGAAAAAAAGAGAGCATTACCCCTTATCAAAATATTGAAACAGAATTGTGTCAAAGGAAAGATGTAGCAATGTCAAACCAAACTGAAATGGACCATCAAGAAAGGAAACATGAAACTGGACTATTTCGGAAAGAGTCACAAGGATATAATAAAGTCGGTCCCAAATGGAACTATTAACATTTTGGATTTCCAAAGTATTTTTGTCTTAAAAGGACCTTTTTATCTTTTCTCTAAGAAAACCACTGCAAGACTTTTCAAGTATTCATTCTGAGGCTTTCAAGTTATTAAACCACAAATAGTGCATCCTTCTTTTTAAAAAAATGACAAACAACACAAATAGTAAATCCACGTATTGTACCTCTGTATATAAGAGACCATGAGAACAAAACAAAACAAAGTTCTTTGGCTGACTGAGTCACATCACTTTAATATTTCAGGTTGGAATTGATGTTCCATACATAAGGTAAACAGAAGAAAGCAAAATTACTAAAGAAAACTGCAGGCAGTGATATTATTGGTCATGGAAAGTGTTGTTCAAAGAAAAATGCATTTTTTTCTTTTTTCCTCTTGGCTGGATAATAATGGAAATCTAGCCTGAAATAATCAACAAGGTGGCTTAAGGAAAGTGGAAAAAAGGTTTAAAATCCTGCCTCGTTCTTTCTTTTGAGTCTCCAGATTTCATTGTTACAGAGACACAGTGTGCAGCCTGGTTGTTGGGCTGTTTTTAAAAAAAAGAAAGAAGATTGTTTTCTTCTTCTCTTATAATAATAGGATATGTGCAAAGAATTCAGTAAGCTATTTTACATATAAAGATATGAGCTTATATTTTATATATAAAGATAAACAGCTTTCCCAATTTGTGGGGCACAAATAATGAGTAGAGGGGGCGCTTTTATATTCTTGGTTGTTTGTTTAATGTGTGATGACATTTTAGTTAAATATTTTCCATTTCATCAAAATAATATTACAGACATCTGGCTGATCTTCAATACTACTGATCAGCAACTCCCTTTAAAAACAACTGCAGCTTCAGGGGCTCAGCACCTCTGAAAATCAGATCAATAATTAATGAACTCAAACATAACATGAAATTAAACCAGAAGGCAAAGTAGTGCCCTGGTTACATGTTTGTTAATGGTAAGCTTTTCTCCTATTGCAAATGTACACTTTGGTATTATAGAAAAGATAGGATCAAACACAGTGTCTCTCTCCTACTCGCGTTGAGGTTAAAAGGGAAAACTCCCATCAATATTAATAGAGATTCCTGATAACTCATAGCATATTTTTAGTGAGACTGAACAATCATCCAGGAACTTTGTGTATGTCTAATAATTCATCTTTACTGTAAACAAAGAATTGGCTGCTGTTGGCCACTGATGTGGTTGAGATTGATGATTTTGATTACTTGACTAAATTGTTTATTGTCAGCTGAGGAGGGGGTGTATCTAGTGGGGTCAAGCAGGGGGTCTGTCCTAGGTTCGGTACTATTCAATAGTTTCATTAATGACTTGACTAAGAGACTGAAGAGTATGCGTATAGAATTTGCAGATGACACCAAGTGGAGAGAGGTTACTAGCATGTCATAGGAAAGTATTAGAATTCAGAGTGACTTCAATAAATTGGAGAACTGGTCTGAAATCAAAACAGTGAAATGCAATAAAGACACGTGCAAAGTACTTCCCTTAGGAAGAAAAATTCTAATGTATAACAACAAAATTGGGAATATCTTGTATGATGAATAAAGTGGTGGGATAGCTCCCTTTGATGGACAACCAGCCAGGCAGTTAGCTGTAAAATCCCTCTTGGTAGCTGTCCTCTGGTTGCTTTACCTGTAAAGGGTTAACAAGCCCACAGGTAAAAGAAAAGGAGTGGGCACCTGACCAAAAGAGCCAATGGGAAGACAGAACTTTTTAAAATTGGGACAGAAACTTTCCCTTTGTCTGTTATCTGGGCTGGAGGGACAAGGAGCAGCAATGCTGTAAAGCAGGAATGCTGTGTAAGGTTTGAACGAGGTATGAAAAAGTATTTTCCATACCTATAAGAAATAATTTGGATAGGGAATGTTTAGTTAGATGCTATCAGGTTTATTTCTTATTTTGGCTTGTGGATCTCCTCTGTGCTAACCCCAGATGCTTTTGTTTGCTTGTAACCTTTAAGCTGAACCCCCAAGAAAGCTATTTTGGATGCTTAATTTTTGTAATTATTTCTTTTAAGATCTAGCGAAAAGCCTAAGTTCCAGATGTACTTCTCCCTTTTTGTTTTTAATAAAATTTACCTTTTTTAAGAACAGGATTGGATTTTTGGTGTTCTAAGAGGTTTGTGCATATGTTGTTTGATTAGCTGATAGCCATAGCTTATTTTCTTTGTTTTCTTTCTTAGTTCTTCCCTGGAGTGGGGTGGGAGGGGGTGAAAGGGCTTGAGGGTACCCCACAGGGAGGAATTCCCAAGAGCTACTTCCTTGGTTCAAAGTGGGTTGTTTGCATTTGGGTGTCAGCATTTACCAATCCAAGGTCAGAAAGAATCTGTAATCTTGGTCATTTTATACAAGCCTGGAGTAGCAAGTATTAATTTTTTAAAATCCTTGTGGGCCCCCACCTTCTGCACTCGAGGTGCCAGAGTGGGGATTCAGCCTTGACACCTGGCAAGGTAGTAGTACAGTTGAAGAGGTGCTGGGAGTTATAGTGGATCACAAACTGAACATGAGTAAACTATATGATGAATCTGTGAAAAGGAGTAATATAATTCTGCAGTGAATTAACGGGATTGTTGGATATAAGACACAGGAAGTAACTGTTTCTCCCTCCTCATCAATGGTGAGGCCTCAGGGCAGGTCTAGACTTAAAATGCTGCACTGGTGCAGCTGCACCGCTGTAGCGCTTTAATGAAGATGCTCTATGCTGATGGGAGAGAGCTCTCCCATTGGCATTGTTAATCCATCTCTGTGTGAACAGAAACTATGTTGGAAAGAGAAGCTCTCCTGCCAACAGTGCTGAGATTAGGATGGTATAACTACATTGCTCAGACGTGGATTTTTCACAACCCCTGAGCGACATAGTTATAATTATATAGGTCTGTAACGTAGACTAGACCTCAGTTGGAGTATTGTTTTCAGTTCTGAGCACCACAACTAAAGAAAAATGTGGACAAATTGGAGAAGAACAACAAGAAGATAAAAAGTTTAGCAAATTTGACCTATGATGAAAGGTTAAAAAAACTGTGCATGTTTAGTCTTGAAAAAAAAGAGACTGGGAAGGACCCGATAACAAAATATGTTTAGGGTTGTTATTAAGAGGACTGTGATCAATTGTTCTCCGTGTGCACTGAAGATGGGACAAGAAGTAATCAGCTTAATCCACAGCAAGGGAGATTTAAGTTAGGTATTAGGAAAACTTTCTATTAGGATAGTTAAGCAGTGGAATAGGCTTCCAAAGGAGATTGTGGAATCCCCATCATAAGGGGTTTTTAAAAACAGATTGGACAAACAGTTGTAAGGGATGGTCTATGTATCTTTGGTCCTGCTTCAGAGTAAGGCTGGACTAGATGTACTCTCAAGATCCTTTCCAGTCTACAATTCTACGTCATAGCAAATCTGTCTCCAAGCCTGTGCATAGCCAGGAGCTGAAAAATGTCCATGCACTTTAGAAGTTGCAAAATATTGCATTATTAATTCCATACTACCACCTATAACCTTGGAACCCATCCCCGAGGTATAGCCCCAAGGGTAGCCAAGTATAGTCAAGAATAGCAGATATGTCTCTCTCCCCTAGACCTGATGGCTAAAGGCAAAAGTGTGACAAATATAGCTCTCGTATGTAACCTTAGAAAAGTTCAAGAGGCCAGGAAAGAGCTGAAAGCCCAAAGGCAAGGGTAAGGGTTAGCTCCCCACAACAATATATGTAAAAATATGTCTAGAATGGCAGTGAAAGCAAAGCTATACTTTCCAGAGATACTATGGGTCTGTTTCTGATCTTGCTTACATCAGTTTTACAACAGTGTAATTCTTCTGATTTCAGTGGAACTATTCTTGACTGACACCCCATGTAAGAGGAGAATCAGTCCCTAGGTGTGAAATCCTAGTGGGTCCAAAATCACCCTTTATTTATAATGCACTGTTTACATGCATGGATAAGCAGCAGAAAGGTGAAAATTGGCAATGAATCAGACTATCTGCAGAAATCTATTTTTAAAAACACTGGAATTTATATTTTGTCACCGTGTCAAGTTAATTTTGTCTAATTGTGAGAATACTTTCAATTAAGTAATTTAAACAATTAGTCATAAATATGTTCTCTTTCACCCCAAAGTATACAAAATCCTCAGTGATGAATTGCCAGACATTAGAAAGCCCTGTGTGCAGGGGACAGAAAGTGGGGGTGTAAATGCCACTGAAGCAGAAGTGATGTACCTCCTAAATGTGTACATGGGACTGCTATTTTGCCCAGTGTTATTTAACATTAATGGTTAGGTCTTTATTCTACTAACAGATGTAACTACTGAATTAATCAGCAAAACTGGTTAATGGGCCCAATTCTACTCTTATGTAAATATGAGACACTCCTGTGAGAGAATCTGAAAACAGAATTGGGCCCAATAACTGAATCTTGCTATAATAGACCACTGTATAAATGAGCTTTGAAAGTTGTAATCACCCACCAAATCTTGCTATTCGCTAATCCAGAGTTATACTTTTAATAACATTTCTACTTTGATCTTTACATGCAGTTAAACAAATTATGCATGTAACCTTAGTTAATAATTATTTAATCCACTAACAGCCAATTGGGACTCTGCTGGCTATGTACTTACGTAGATTATGCAGTGTGTTTTAGGGAAGCCTGTTAGGGTATTAATATTATTCATAATAATAAATAGCTTTTGTGTTGCCAGTGTATTAAGGTGCCAGCATGTTAGACTAATACACTGAGGCACTGGATTTCACAAACATTCAACTAAGCGTTTTGTAATCTGTGAAGATGAACATGTTTCAGAAGTAGAAATGTGTTTGAATCATGAAGATCAGAGTCAAATCTGAACTCATCACTGTTAGGAGACCTTCAGCGGCAGTGATATAGTTTTGTATTTTTACAAACATACACAATGTGCAATATATGAATCACGGTCTGCATCAAGATTCAAATTTCACTGCATTTTTGGAAAGAGGGATGTAGGGTGCACAGGTTTTTGTGTCCAAAGTCATGATTCTGGTCCATCTGTAGATAAGTGAAGCATTCAATGTTAGAAGTACGAGGATAGTAGTGGGGCCAGGCCACAGAGTTTGAGTCTGAATTTGAGAAGTGTCTTAGATTTGAAGTACCAGTTCAGCCGCATAATAGAAATGAACGCTACAAATCAGAATTAGATCCAGGTCTTCAAAGGTTATTTGAGGATTCAGATCCAAAGTTTGGTTTCTGGATCACCTCTGCTGGTTCACAGGTGGCCACAGTCTTGTATCCTCGTCGGGTCAATGGTTTACTCTCCCAGCTTGTTATCCTGCCACAGTGGAAAGTAACACATGAGGGAGGAATGATTATAGAAAGTTACCCAAGAGGAGGATGAAAGGTGTATATATAAAGAGATTCTTGCACCTCTGTATTGTCTGCCACCTGACTTTGTTTAATTAGCTTGAAGGTGTGGGGCAAAGCTTGAGAAGATTAGCAGCAGAGTATTTTGACAGGAATTCAGATACTGTAGACTTAGACACTCTACTTGCAGGTGTACAATCAAACCAGGTGGTATTAGCATATTAATTCAAGGAGAATCAGTGGGGGCTGCTAGCATTTATATAATCACCCTCATTTGCATTTATACAAAAGAAAGTGAATTTCTTCAGAAATGCTCATAATTTTTCTCTCTATAAATAACTCACTGCTAGATATAGTCATCATTTTCTTATCAGCTGCTTCCCATGACAAATTCAAGTGAAATATGTCCTGGTCCATATTAATATACAATATGAATTTGAGGGCTAAATATTCCCCCATCACACCAAGCCCAAATATTTGTTTGACAGGTTTGTGAGGTGGTGGGCAGGAAAGAGAGACATGAGTGGAAACATTCTTCCCCAAAGTCTTCACTCCCACCAGCCTATTAATGAAGACCTCAGCCTGTAATAGTCCTTACTGTTGAAAGCCTGCTATGTGCAGGACAATAGACCTGTACGGAGGTGTAGCAGTTTGAGAAATTTGTCTTCTGAAACATGAATTCTGGTAGATTTTATTATATAGCTGTATCATTGAATGCCTCAGTGTACCCTGAATCAGCCATTTACTTATGAGGGCTGGTGTCATATGTAAGCAGAGTCAGGATGAGCTGTACCCTGACATCTGGTGGTGAAGTATGGGAAGTGTGGAAAGAATGTCTGGAATGCGAAATCTCAAATATTTGCATAGGCACGCCTACCCCATCCCAGACTGCCGAGCTGTGGGACTGCTTTGTGACAGAAATGACTCAACCTCAGTGGTGGTACTTGCTAGACAAGGGACATGGGTTCCAAAACCCTGTGGAATTGAGAGAGTTGGGGACAGGTATTTGTGCCTGGTGTGCAGGCTCCTTGTGGAGCTGGAAGCACCAGTTGCACCCCCTCCTCTCTCCACTGTGGAATGTCAGAGTTGATTTTTTATTCCCTTAAGACTCTAATACAGGTTGCTGAGCTGAACTCACTTTGGCTAATGGTGCACTGGCACTGGGCTCCCTACTATGTGCTGAGATCACTGAGAGCTGAAATCACAAAAGAGCTGAAATTACTGAGCTGGGAGCACTGAAGTGCTGCTGGCTAACTAGTGGGGGAACTTTGAAGCTATACTGTGGAAGAGAGCAGCCTGGCAGAGTGGAGCAGTTTATGAGGATGGCTGGAGCGGACACGGGACAGCTGGTGGAGGGAGCGGCTGGCAGAGCGGATAGCTGTGGGCGTGTGGAGCAGCCCACAGAGCAGCGAGTCCGAGCAGTTTGCAGGGACACACTAGAGCAGCTCACGAGGCACTGGTGAGCGGCAAGCATGTGGTCGATGAGACGGCCCGGAGGAGCAGCAGTGGCGTGCGCTGGTAAGCGAGCAGTTGTGGAGAAGCAGAGCAGAATCACGGAGAGCAGGCAGTGGCCTAGGACCACGTAAGGTGCCCTTTCACCAGGCTGGGGGGAAGACCTCTACAGATAGACTCTTGGAATTCTGGGCGGTGGCATTACCAGAGACTTTTTGGTTGTTGGACTTTGAGTGATTGGACTGAAGACCCTAAGCGGGAAAAGGACATGCCAAATTTGTACTTGGGGGGTGGTTATGGTTTGTTATATTAACTCTGTTGTCGGTGTTTCTCCAATGGGATGCCGCATTGATTCCTTCCTTATTAAAAGATTTGCTACACTCAGACTCCTGCTTGCGAGAGGGGAGTATTGCCTCCTAGAGGCACCAGGAGGTATGGTATGTAAGTGTCCCAGGTCACTGGGTGGGGCTCGAGCCGGTTATGCATTGCGTGTTATTGAAACGGAACCCCTGGATACTGAACCTGGCCCTTGTGCTGCCAACTCAGAGGGCAGAAGGTTACACATATATCATCCAGGTCAGGAACAAACAGAAAGTTAATCTGAATCCCTTCCATTCAAATGAGAGCACCTTAGAGCAATGGCAGGTTCACAGTAGCATCCGTGTTAGCTGTATCCACAAACAAGAACATAGCATGGAGAGGCTACTTCTACCCTTTCATGTTCTCTGTATGTATAAATATCTTCTTTTCAGGTGTGTTCTTCTATCCAGCAATGCAGTGGTCTGTAGCCCACGAAAGCTTATGCTCAAATAAATTGTTAGTCTCTAAGGTACCACAAGTACTTCTGTTCTTTTTTAGAATAATGGACAGCTATAGGTTACTAGTTCTACCAGATTGTCTGCAGGAGTGGGGCTGGAGTAGTGGAAAATTCGTAGCAGAAAGGAAGGTGGAAAAGACAAAAGAGGATAGGAGCTGCTGTTAAAAGAGGCTTGATCAATGAGCATATAAAACCTTTTGACTGCTGGGCCTAAACAAAGTAAAGGGAGCTTGCGTGCAAGAGTCAGAGAGACTCCATGAGCCAGAGTAGTGAAGTCCAGGAGAGGGACCCTCTGAAGAATAAAAAACCCAAAGAAACAATGCCTCTTACTGAAATGTAATAATTATAGGATCCATGGAGCTCCCATGGAGCTAGTCTGCATGGCACAAAGAGGGACCCAGCCACTAAAGAATAAAAAATGGTAGACCATAATATGGGGTGCCACTGAAAAAGCAGAAGAAATGAACTGGTAGCATTTAGACAGAACCATGTCATCATATTTGAATATGAACAATAGAATATTTGTTGACCCTGTAGAAAGGTTTTCATGCTTCAATGGGTAGATGGAGGATATGACGCTGATAACTGCATATATTTAGAACATCCATCATTATGAGAATGTGATTGAAGCATTTCTAGAAGAAATAAAAAAAATATCCAAAACATAAGACCTGGTAATAATGGAAAACTTTTAACTACCCAGATATCTGCTGGAAAAGTAATACAGCAAAACACAAAATTTGCAATTCTCAGACTGCATCAAGGATAACTTTTTGTCCCAGAAAGTGGAAGAAGTATTCAGGAAAATGGCCATTTTAGACTTGATTCTGACCAACAGGGAGGAATTGGTAGTGAATCTGAAGGTGGAAAGCAATTTGGGTGAAAGTGATCATGAAGTGATAGACTTCATGATTCTAAGGAAAAAGTGAGAGCAGTAGAATCAGTACAATGAACTTCAAAAAGCAGACTTTAACAAACTCAGAGAACTGATAGATAAGGCCCTATGAGAAGAAAATCTAAGGGGGAAAGGAGTTCATAAGAGCTGGCAGTTTCTCATGGATACAATATTAAAGGCATAACGGCAAACTATCCCAGTGCAAAGGAAAGATAGGAAGAATAGTAAAAGGCCAATATGGATGCATGAGGAGCTTTTTTAAGGACCTGAAAATCAAAAGGAATCCTTCAAAAACTGGAAACATGGTCTAATTGCTAAGGAGGAGTACAAAAGAATAGCGAAAGCATGTAGGAA
Organism: Chelonoidis abingdonii; assembly: GCF_003597395.2. Classification (NCBI taxonomy): domain Eukaryota; kingdom Metazoa; phylum Chordata; order Testudines; family Testudinidae; genus Chelonoidis; species Chelonoidis abingdonii. Next base: position 37,850,979 of record NC_133769.1, read on the forward strand.
CAAAATCGGAAAGGTTAAGGCATAAAATGAGTTACACCTAAAAAGGGACATAAAAAGCATTAAGAAGAGGTTCTTTAAATACATTAGAACAGGGATCGGCAACCTTTCAGAAGTGGTGTGCTGAGTCTTCATTTATTCACTCTAAAGTTTTGCATGCCAATAATACATTGCAACTTTTTTAGAAGGGCTCTTTCTATAAGTCTATAATATATAACTAAATTATTGTTATATGTAAAGTAAATAAGGTTTTTAAAATGTTTAAGAAGCTTCATTTAAAATTAAATTAAAATGCAGAGCCCTTCGGACCAGTGGCCAGGACATGGGCAGCATGAATGACACTGAAAATCAGCTTGCGTGCCGCCTTCAGCACGCATGCCATAGGTTGACTACCCCTGCATTAGGTAGAGGAAGGAAAGTATAGGTCCTCTGCTTAATAGGGAAAGAGCTAATAAGTGATGACATCAAGAAAGTGAGTTTTTAACACCTGTTTTGCTTCAGTCTTCACTCAGAGGGTTAACGGTAACCACATACTCAACACAATTAACAAACAACAAGAGGGGGAAATGCAAGCTAAAGTAGGGAGAGAACAGGACAATCTGATAACTCAAAATCCTGAAGGGTTAGAAATGGAAGTTTTATATTTTCTGGAAACAGAAGATTCCCAGTTTTACAATGTGATGTGCAGTACTCTGCCTCCAGCCCTGGAAGATCTTGAGATCTGGACATTTAGATTCATTATATTTTTAGGCATAGAAAGATGTTTTAGGTCATTTGTATAGTTAGTATATAAAGTACCCAGTTTCCAGAAGAATGGATTAAAATGTAATCCAAATATTTTAAAAAACAAAACAAACAATATCCCTATTTGTAAATTAGTTTCTTTGTAATATATACAGAATAAATGACAGTGTGATGTGAGGTAATGGTTTTATCAGTTCTCATATATTATTACCTATATATTTCACTCATGGATTTAACACAAGAGTGTAATCTGAATGTCCCAATAATCATAATGAAAAATAATAACCTTTTCACCACACTATACTGTTGTGCATTCTCTGCTAACTGTACACTTGTAAGTGTATATATATTCACACAGAGCACATTGTGACGGGTTTTGTCACAGAGACTCCCTTAGGACTGCCACCTGACATGCTGGATTTACCCCTGAGCCCATTTTACACTATCAACTGCCTTGTTGAGCCAAACACAACCTGGGTCTGCTACAACATAGACCCAGGTCTGGTCCATGCCCCCAAAGCTGCAGACTTTAACCAAAAAATGCTCAGCAAGTCACTTATCTCCAGCACCCAGATACCTAGTTCCCAGTGGGATCCAAACCCCTAGAAAATCCATTTTACTCTGTATAAAGCTTACACAGGATAAACTCATAAAATGTCTGCCCTCTATGACACTGATAGAGAGATATGCACAGCTGTTTGCTCCCCCAGGTATCAATCACTTACTCTGGGTTAATAAAATCACTTTTGTTTATTAAGTATAAAAAGTAAGATTTAAGTGGTTTCAAGTAATAACAGAAAGAACAAAGTAAATTACCAAACAAAATAAAACAAAACACACAAATCTAAGCCTAATACATTTAAGATACTGAATAAAGGTAATCTCACCCTCAGAGATGTTCCAATAAGCTTCTTTCACAGACTAGAGTCCTTCTTAGTTTGGGCCAAATCCTTTCCTCTGGTAGAGTTCTTGTTAGTTCCAGACTAGGTGGTAACTAGGGGATTTCTCATGACTAGCAGCCCCCCTTTGTTCTGTTCCATCCTCTTTTATATCTTTGGCACAAGGCAGGAATCCTTTGTCTCTCCGGATCCCCGCCCCTCCTTCTAAATGGAAAAGCACCAGGGTTAAGATGGATTCCAGTACTAGGTGACATGATCACATGCCACAATAAGACCTCATTCTCCATTCTTTCAGGGCTGGCCTGCACATACCCAGGAAGGTTTGCAAGTGAACAGAGCCATTCACAACCAGTTGTCCTAGTTAATGGGAGCCATCAAGATTCCAAGCCACCATTAATGGCCTACACTTTGCATAGTTACAATAGGACTTCAGAGTAATTCTCCATATTCCTTGTTTCAGATACAAGAATGATACATTCATACAAATAGGATGAACACACTCAGAAGATTATAAACATTGTTCTTTACTCACAGTTACCACAGAGAGGTACATGAATTACACAGTATTTTCTCAGGCTTATAGCAAGAGATGCAGTGATATCTCAGATACTATTGTGGGACCTGGACTTCGCAGATGATGTCGCTCTCCTATCACATACCCATCACCATATACAAGAAATAAACAACTCGACTCAACGCATTCAGCCAGCAAATTGGACTGAAAAACAACAGCAATAAGAGAGATATCATGACCTTTAATATTGCCTCACCATCACCAGTATGAACAGAGGATTATGTTCTCACCAATGTAGAAACATTCACATACTTGGGCAGCACCATCAGCCAGGACAGTGGAACAAGCCAGGACCTCTGGAATAAAATCAATAAAGCCAGGAACACCTTCAGGAGTTTAAATACATTCTGGAAATCATCAAAATACAACACCAAAACCAAACTCAAGATTTATAAGAGCTGCATACTTTCAACTCTACTTTATAGTGAAGAATGCTGAGGAATGAGAAACTATGACATGTCCAAACTGTCTTCATTCCATACAACCTGCCTCAGAAAAATCATCTGTATCTTTTGGCCCAGAACAATCTCAAACCAAGATCTATTAACACAGTGCAGCCAAGACGATCTGAGCACCATCATTGCTAGGCAGCATTGGAGATGGACTGGTCATGTGCTTCGGATGGAAACTGATTACATCACTAGAGTAGCAATAAGATGGACACCTGAAGGCAAGCGAAAACAAGGCCGCCCAAACACAACATGGTGAAGAGCAATGGAAGCCAAGCTGAAAAACCTGAGGCACAGCTGTGGAACCGTTGAAAGACTTGCCAGAAACAGGCAGGAGTGGAGGAGCTTCATCACTGCACTAAATGCCAGAGGCGTAATAGGAACATGATGATGATGATTGTGGGTTAGGGTCAAATATGGGAAATGAGAAAACAAGTAGGTTCTAGAGTCATCCTAAAACCATGAAAAAGATATTCTGATAGAGTGACTCAAAAGGCAATCAATTCAGATAATTAAGCCTGACACGCTGAGGCAGCTTGCATATTTTATTTGTTTATAAGCTGCGCACACAGCCCAGGTACATATCATAAAACATTATCTTGGCAGAGTCAATGTGCCTCTGTAGTAGGGGAAAAAACACTTGTATGCATTAGCAATTCAGTATGTCTGAGTAAGTACTTTAAATTTATTGAAAAAACGTAGTACAGCAACCACCATTTTCCCTCAGCTAAATTCAAGTGACTTTGGCTCTTGCGAATGGTGCTGTACAGATCAATCTAACTTTAAACTTCAGAGTTGTCTTCTGCTTCTCCACAGAAAAAGGACAGCATGACAAATGTCATTGTAAGCTTCCTTCTACCACAACAATATATCTCAGTGAGGGATCACCAGTATGTATGTTTAATTTACATGTCCATTAAAGCCTTCTCTGTGGTTCTACTCAAAAGTTAGTTTCATCCTGCAAGGATAATTATTGCTGCAGAAAGTGACATTTTGTTATTGTCAAAAAGTTACACATAGACAGTAAAAGAAGTGAACTTGGACTCTGTCATTTTTGTGACAATTAGGGTAAAAAACAAAAAAAATCCTAATTTTTCACCCAAGTTGTTTTTGCGTATTTTTCCATAAATGAAAGCTCAGTGACCTCAGTGTAGGTATGAGGATCCATACAAATGAAGCCAGTTGCAGCATTAGGCCAAATTTACAATCAGCAACACACAAATGCCAGACCAAATCTTCTCCCCCGCTTTCAATATTCCTTGGGTCCTTCCCTCAGCACTGTTCATCTCAGACTATATCTCCTCTCTTCAGAGGGCCACTCCTATCTGAGACAGCTACAAATATGAGTCAGGATTCATGTAGCACCTCCCACCCAGACCATCTGCTGCTCTCAGCATGCTTTCACAGGAGAATAGCCATTTACAGGGGCATGCCTAAATCGAGCCCAAAGTCGTGAGTCAGGGGTCATCTTGAAAGATGGAGTTTTGATCCAATATGACCATCAGCTCATTCATTTCTTAAATAAGGAAACATTGGTAGCAAATCCCAACATGGTCAGTTACAGTAATGGTGATACTGAATTTTACATCAAACAATTTTCTTTACCACAAAAACAGTACCACAGATTAAGTCAGAAAATGATGGTTTGAATCGAGATCCTAAACTATAAAAAAACCCTTTCTAGCTCCTCATCAAAAGCCATGGAGGGAAGGATAAAGGACATTGCCCATCACTAATAATCTTTTCTAAACATATTAGTCCACACTGTGCCTATCCCACAGTATTTATTCAATTTTTCCTGAGTATAGATTCCAGATCAGGTCTCTTAAAAATGTTTTAGAGGAAATGTAAATTACAAAACAGGGGGCACTGTTAAAAAAGTGTTGTTTCTTTTTTTAATTACTACTGTTCTGGTGAATTCCCTATCGCCCCTCTTCAGAACAGTCTTATCATACTTAGAGGTTAAAATGGTAATGAAAGCTTTTTAACTGCACCCACACTACAGTAGGATTACAAATAGAGTTAGATAAAAAATGGAATTTCCATTCCTTGGGAAATTGTGATCATTTTGACTCTCCATTTCATTCCAAAACATTTTATTTTGACATTTTTAACTGGAATGATTGAACATTCCTAAATCAAAATGTTTCATTTTGGTTTGTCAATCCAAAACAAAACATTTAGTTCCAGGTTGGGTCAGCATTAGTCTCTGCATCTATTTGACTTGTTGCCATGCCTCATGAGAGTTTCAGTTCTAGATTTTTCATGGTCCCTCCCGCCATGGTCCCTGATTCCTGGGCCGACTACATCTGCATTTCTGACTACACCTTGATACCACTATCACAATATTACTTTTACTTCCTGACACCTTTCCAGTAAGAAGAGTTTGAGCTCTCAGTCGCATGTTAATCAAACTCTAAAAAAAGACAACCCATACATAAATACCTGTTTATCATTAGAAATTAAAAACAAAACAAATGGACAACCACTACTTTATCATAATTACAAAAAGAAAAAAACACTGACTGATGCTGATTTGCTACTGCTTCAACCTAATTGTGTATTGGTTAAAGTACAGAGCTGGTCATTAAGAGTTCTGAATTCTATCACTAAATCAAGTGTGGCCTTGGGCAAATCAGTTAACCTCCCTGTGCCTCTAAACCTCCATCTGTAAATAGGGCTAATAATACTTATCTTCTTCAGAGGGGTGTTGAGAGGCTTAATTCATTAATACTTGGAAAGTGCTTGATAAGTATCTGGTTCCAAGGATACACATCATCACCAATGGATTAGCTCTTATTCAGTACACTGTATGAGTTCATGCCCTCTATGATATTTTCATTTAGCTGGAGCTAAACAAGCTATTACTCTCAACTGCAAAATGTCAGAAAATACATTCCTTTTAATTTTCAACCTGCAGGAGAAATGTGAACTTTGAATGGATCTCTCACAACCAAATGTTGTTCCTAACAAATAATTCATGAATCTTGCTACATGCTGATGCTCACAAACAAATAGCTCTTCCATCCTCACCTTTATGAAGTTCAGCATTAGTCTTACTATCAATCATGTGAAATAGGATAAATGAAATATATATTGTTGTGTCAACAGGTGCATACTGGCTGCTGACACTGCTTGACAGGAAGAGATAAGGATAAGAAAACAAATTTCATTGAGGCAAAACTGTAACTCAGATTAATCTTCTGTCTCCTCATACAAAACTAGGATGTCAGTTTTTGCAGTTGCCAAAGACATAATCCTGCATCATTTGAGCTTGCTTTTTTAAACTTTCTGGTTGTAATCCCAAAACATCACTCCATACTACCAGGCAGATTGTGAGTACACAAGGGAGTACAGAGGAATACAAATCCCCCTTACCTGCCTGCATGGAGTACCTCAATATTTGATGTGGGCTTGAGCCCACTTACTGCCCTATAGAACAGATAGACAGGTACAGGTAAAGAATGAACAGTTCTGGTTCTGCCCTCCCCTAATGCACAGCCAGCACAACTGAACTAGCATAGGGTTGTTGCAATTTCCTGTTGGTATAAGCCATCATTATATTTACCAGACTCATCTTCAGATCCAGAGAGAAAGAAGGACAGAATTGCATCTTAAAGGAGTGTCTCTGAGGCACAATGCCTTTAGGTATGTCTTCTCTGCTAAATTAGCCAGGTGATCAGCACTTGGGTCTGAGCATCCTGGTTAGCACAGCCCCATTGTGAGCAGCCACACTGCAAAGTCTTTCCCAAGTTACTGTAGCCTCACTTTTGCTGCACTCCTCCACGTGGGTCGCCAGGACTCCTGGGGCACATCGCATGATCCTTTTATGATACAGTTAGCTGATCATGCTAGAGGTTGTCTGTTATTCTGGGCATACAAGGGAATGTTGGGAAGGCATTGGAGGACTATCAGCATTCAAATGATTTTGCCGGAGCAAGTACTGTAAACTGAGTGGGTTACCAGCACAAGTGAAAGCAGAATTGGGCCTCTACCCCACACCTGCAGCTATGCCAGTTAGCTGGGGTTGAAAGCACCACTTTCCTTGAGTCAGAGGGCTTCATGTACAGCCAGGAGCAGAGAGAGAAGAACCACACAAATAAGCACCCAGGCTAATTCCTCAGTGAAGCAACAAAGAGTCCTGTGGCACCTTATAGACTAACAAATGTATTGGAGCATTAGCTTTCGTGGGTGAATGCCCACTTCATCAGACACATGTATCATGCGTCTGACAAAGTGAGTATTCATCTACGAAAGCTCTGACAAAGTGGGTATTGACCCACGAAAGCTTATGCTCCAATACATTTGTTAGTCTATAAGGTGCCACAGGACTCTTTGTAGCTTTTTACAGATCCAGACTAACACGGCTACCTCTCTGATACTCCTCAGTGAAGGCATATCTCAGGCACATTCAAAAGGTAGATGTAAACAAATTACAGTATTTTAAAATTCTGATTTGTTCATGATTGACTAAGTCAACTCAGGGAGGAGCCTTTTTCCCTACAAAGTCACTGATTCAGGCTTTCTCCTAGTAATAACTAGGTAATAACTAAGTAATAATTAAACATTGTTACAATTACCATTAGAAAGCTGTTTGCTAGTGTATATGAAATGAATGTATCTCTCTCTTCCTGACAGACAGATGTTCATTCTATAAATGATAGTAATAAAAATGCTTTGGACATTGTAACACAAAAGGCAGAAACTGAATAGAAAAGGTGAAAGATGTCGCTACTTTTCCCCCTAGCTTTACTGCCTCCAACTCAAATTTAGAAGTGTAGACACATAGTGAGGCATTGATGGCGCATGTGAAACAAAATTTCTCCAAAAGTTCAAAGTGACATGGATTCAGTGCTGTGGTTCAAACTCATTACTAAGGGCTAATGAGTATCTTTGGCACAAGCCTTGTGCAAGAGACAGCACATAGGTACTCCATCCTCAGAGCCATGTGGGAAAGGATAACGGCAGCACAATTCATGCCCTGTTCCCTCCTTGCTCCAGGTGGGCTATACCAGTACTGAGTTATTTTCCCACCCTCTCTCCTCTTCCAGTTCTGCCGTATGGGTCAGTGCATTAGGAGAGGAGCAAATGCTCTCAGGTCATCCACACTCTAGCCCTCCCCAGCAGCCTGCTCTAAGTTGGTTATAGAGGGTACACAGTGGAGCCTGGACCATACCTTAAGGTAGCCCACCCACTAGTGAAAGGGAGGAAGTCTTATTCCCTCTTATGCCCCTGAACATTTCTGCAGCCCAAGGGACAACTGAGTCCTGAATTAACTTCACTTGCACACACAAAACATTGACATAGCAAAATTGCATTAAGCCTCCCCTTAATCAACTGACATAAGAGTTGCTATGACAATCCAGTCCAATATTGTGTGTCTGAGAGCGGCCAGAGCCACATGCTTCAGAGTAAGATGCAAAAGCCTCCAAAATGGACAACTGTGGAATAAGCTACCATAAGGGAGGTGTTTTCTTAACACCCATCATTTTATATTGGCTTGTCTCTAGAAACCTGAGTTTGTGTTCCTAATACCTTTAAAAAAATCTCATCTGATGGATGTAAAAACTCATAGATTTTTAAAGCCAGAAGGGGACAGTAGATTATTTACTCTAACCTCCTCTACCACACAGGCCATAGATTTTTACCCAGTCATCCCAATAATTTGTGTTTTATCAATGCATATCTTCCAGAAAGGCATCCACTCTTGATTTGAAGACATAAAGAGAAGGAGAATTCACCACTTCCCTTGGTAACTTGTTCCGATGGTTAATCACCCACACTGTTAAAAAATGTATGTCTTATTTCTAATTAGAATTTGTCTGGCTTCAGTTCTCATTATGCTTCTCTCTGCTAGATTAAAGAGCCCTTTAGTAACTGGTATTTTCTCCCTGTGAAGGTACTTACACACACTGATCGATTGACCTCTTGATCTTCCGTTTGATAAGCTAAACAGATTCAGCTCTTTGAGCCTCTCACTGTAAGGCATTTTCCCACCCTTTGAATAATTTTTCAACATCTTTTTAAAATGTGAACCTCAGAAATGGATGCTGTTTTGCAGAACTGGTGTCATCAAGGCTGTATACAGAGGTAAAACCACCTCCCTGCTCCTATGCACTGTGCTTGTTTATACATCCCAGGATCATATTAGCCCTTTTTTTCCAGTTTCACACTGGGAGTTCATGGTGAGTTGTTTGTCCTCTGTGTCCCCTAGATCTTTTCCAAACTCACTGCTTTCCAGGATACAGTCCCCCTTTCTGTATGTGTGACCTGCATTCCTTGTTCATAGACATATGACCTTATATTTAACTGTATTAAAACACATTTTGTTTGAATGGGTCTAGCATACCAGACAATCCAGATTATGTTACACTCCCAAACCAGAGATGTGTTAAAACTGGGGTTTTATTAAAGTTAATAAACAAAACAAAAACACCACAGTAAATGCTGCTTTGCAGCTTGCATAAGCCTTATTGTCGCCACAGCACCACAACAGCTTCTTTCAGCCTGATACCAGAGAAATTCCCCAGACTCCATTTTGTGTTCCTGACTTCCATTTTGAATAAGCAAGAACCACTCCACCATCAGAAGCTACAGGTCACATATGATTGGAAGATGTAGGTCACATGATATTTCTGAGCTGCCAGTAGATCATAACTTTAAAGTAGACAATGGGCAATGAGCATGAATGGATGTGTAAAGTAGGCCTAAAATTCAGCAGGTTGAAAGTTAAGCTGGAGAAAAAATATATATAAATATATATATATTGGCAGAAAGCCAAACAAGTGCAGCAAAACTAAGTGATAAGCATGCACAGTAAGAGTCTAGCAGAACAGTATAGAAGTAGATGCTGGAAGCAGAGAAAGTCAGGAGAGGAGTGGACAAGAAGGTCACAAGCTGCCAGAGAAGGAAAAGACAGAGAAGAGGAGGAGAGCCTGATAGCTGACAGAAGCTGTTGGTGGCAAAGAAAGCAGCAGCAAGAAGTAGCAGGCACAAACAAAGCACAGGAGTACACAAGTATAGTAAGCTTGCTAGGTTTTTATTATAGTTTAGTATAGGATTAGCGTTAGTATGTATATGCTTGACATGTGTGTGTTATTGTATTTTGCCTCTGAATAACTTAAAGCATAAGTTAAGAACTGCTGTCAGCAATCTATTATAGACTGGTCACTTGCAATAGAGTGCATTGCTTAGAATCATTTAACCTGTATGCTATTGTAGTTTAGATGTTCTTTAACTTGCAATAAGGGATTTGTGTCTCATTTTAAATTTCAGACTAAATTGTAGAGATTATTAGTTACATTAATAAAAAAGATACTTTGTTTAAGAAAAAGAATACAGACTGTATCAGTAATTTTATCAGAAGGTTATATCGATGTCCTTTAAGTCAGTGGTTCTCAAAGCCAGTCTGCTACTTGTTCAGGGAAAGACCCTAGTGGGCCAGGACGGTTTGTTTACTGGCTGCGTCTGCAGGTTCAGACGATCGCGGCTCCCACTGGCCGCGGTTTGCCGCTCCAGGCCAATGGGGGCTGCGGAAAGCGGCGTAGGCCGAAGGATCTGCTGGCCACCCTTCCCGCAGAGCCCACATTGGCCTAAAGCGGCAGGTAAACAAACTGGCCCCGCTTCCAGGGACTTTCCCTGAACAAGCGGCGGACTGGCTCTGAGAACCACTGCTTTAAGTGTTTCCTTAACTGCCCTGGAAGCCCTTCCTTTGGGAAGAACAGATTAAGGAGGCAATAGGCAGGTTTTTTCTAGTGGAGCCCTAAAATCCATTTTTGATGTAACAAGCCCACCTCCTGCTTCTGTGCTGTGTTCACTTTGGCCTTGTGGCAGAGTGGTTACCCTGCTCCTGCCCTGAAAGGCTTAAAATAGCCCTGGGAGAAGGTTGTGGCTGGGAGCTACTAAGCTGGGCTGATTGGGAAGTGGCTGCAGCTGGGCCATGCCCCAATCAGGCCTAGCTGGCCCCTATAAGAGGCAGTGAACCAGGAGCCCACTCAGTCTCCATCTGGCTGTAGAGGGAGAAGGGCCTGGCTGCAGGGAGCTGGAGACAGGGTACCTGAGTGTAGCAGGGCTAGGGAAAGGCAGAGGAGCTGGGGAGCTCCAGCCTGGAAAGCCCCAGGCTGTGGCCTAGCAGAAGGCCAAGGGGTACTGGGAGTTGCAGAGGGCAGCCCAGGGGTAGGCAAAGACAGCAAATCCAAACCCAACCTTGCCAGTTATGAGTAGGCTGATACTGCAGTCTGCCCCAGGGTGTGGGGGCTAGATGATGACTGGCAGTAGCCTGATACTGAGGCGAGGTAGGGATAGATGGTTGGGGGTTTCCCAGGGAGGGGAGACTCTTAGAGAAAGGGATACTGCCAGGGGGCAGCACCCAGTTAAAGGGCACTGGGGTCCAGGGAGGGACACGGGAGCCAGAGGACAGGTGGATCACCAGCCTGCAGAGGGTGCTCTGGAGCTGGAATGAGTTAATTCCCAGAAGTCACCAGCAGGAGGCACCGCAGGGATGAGTCCACTGCCCTACAGGCTCTTCAGCAGAACTCCAAACTCTTAAACAGGCAGGGTGCAGGTACATGTAATCCTGCCATTCCCTTATCAGTGCTACATTCCTTGTTCTTAAATGCAATGGCATACCAATGTTTCTATTAAACAAAATATAAAACATTCAGCCCAACCATTTAACTGAAACCACTCATCCATCAGTTCCACGTGCTCATAAAGAGCTAGTCTCAGATGAAGCTTTGTCTCTCTGCTCTTTCACCAGTTCTGGTACTGATAATACAAATTTCTGCAGGAAGTGTCTGTAGCAAGTGTCCAACAGAACAGACAGTTATGAAAAGTTTAAACTCACAAAAATATTCATATCTTATCTGCTGAGTTTCTATATGATCAGTGGTATAGCCATATAACTCTAATTTTCCCTCTTCATGCCAGTAATGTAGACAGTCCCTGATTGTCCATCTCTTCCAGTTTTTTCACCCTGTAAGTGGCTTGTTACATATTTGATTAAAGCCAAATGGCTTTTTGCTGCAGTTTCACTACAACTTGTCTCAGAAAGACCCAGAGTCATAGAGTTCTTTTAAATGCTCATCTTTTAGCTTGTATAAGAGGTCTCTTAAGAAGGTCCTCTAACTAAGAGATTCTCAAACTTTTTTTGTTGATGGATCCCTTTTCAAATGCAATGTTAATCATGAACTCCCAGCTGAGAAACTGATTGACCAAAGTCAATATAAACACATAACGTTGGTAATGATTTAAGGAAAAGAGTATAAGAGTACTTACAGATATCAGTGAGAGGAACATGCCTGCAACTTGCTGCAGAGTCTACCTATCCTTGCTGTGATGCAGGTGCAATACATGTGCCCCCTCCAGACTCCTGTCTTCCGTTTGGCCCTAATCCCTGAAATGCTAATGTAGCAAGGCAGAGCAGTGGTGTGTCACCTTGGCTAGTTGCTGCCTGCTCGTGGAGTCAATGGCTGTGAAGTAACCTCTTCTGATGGCAGTAACCTCTTCTTTTCTACAGTGATGCTGCAATTTTTGGTTACACCCATCCTCCCCTCCCCCACCCAACTCAGACAGGCTGGGTTGCCCACAGAAGCGAGTCAGGGGGTGGAGGTGGCACTCCATCCCTGAGCCCCACCACATGGGGCTGGCCTGAGCTGCCTGGCATCGCTTCTCGCCCTTCTCCCTCCCCTAATATTCCTCCATGCCCCCTTCCCTTTTCCAGTAAAAAGGGGGAGGAAAATAAAAACAAAAACCCCTGAAATCCAAACTGAAATTTAACTAAGGAAAATGTGTGTTTTGATTTGGTTCCTCAAAAAAAAAAAATCAAATGTCAAAGTAAATGAATATTTTTCATTAAATGTTTGTGTCTTTCAAAAAGCCATGTTTCTCAAAGAAAATTCAATGAGAAGTTTGATGATTCCTACTGCTGACCTTCCTGAGCATGTGAATGAATGGCATGTGACTTCAACTATGTCATAAAATTCAAACCACCCAGTTTGGAACTCACCATGAAATGTTTCACTTTAATTTTCAGAGGTCTAGACAGAGAGACTAAACATTGGGCCAAACTTTGACAGCATTTTTGCTGAAGTGAAAAATTTCCATGAAACACTTCAATTTTGTGGAACCTCTATGAACAGGAAAAGAAGCAAATTTAAAGCAAGTTCAATTTAACAGTGAATATTTCACACCATAACAGAGATTATTCTTAGTTTATATCAGAGATCAGCAACCTTTCAGAAGTGGTGTGCCGAGTCTTCATTTATTCACTCTAATTTAAGATTTCGCGTGCCAGTAATACATTGCAGCATTTTTAGAAGGGCTCTTTCTATAAGTCTATAATATATAACTAAATTATTGTTGTATGTAAGTAAACAAGGTTTTAGAAATGTTTAAGAAGCTTAATTTAAAATTAAATTAAAATTCAGAGCCCCCCAGACTAGTGGCCAGGACCCAAGCAGTGTGAGTGCCACTGAAAATCAGCTTGCATGCTGTGTCATAGGTTGCCTACCCCTGGTTTATATAAATGTGATTAAGGGCTTTTTTACAAGGCCCCACAATCTGGACTATGGGTGTGTGAACTGCAGTATGTGCTATCAAGCTTCATTGTAACTCCCCTTTGTAGACACAGCTGGTAAACTTAGCCTTGTTTCAAAACAGCATCCACAAGAGGGAGTTACAGTGCAACACAATAGTGTGCACTGCAATTCACACCCCCATAATCTGAGTAGTGGGACTGTGTAAACATAGCCTAAGAAATTCTGAAATTGATGTTACAGTGGACTAAGCAGACTGAATCCTACATATCAAATCACATGTCAAGTGAAATTAGGTTATGATATTGACAAGATTGTAATAATTTACTATTCATTCAGTAGGATCTATATAAATGGATACCCCAGAGGAAGCTCGGTATCTCATTTCTTAGGTTGGTATCATGAGGAGACATGGGATAGTTCGAGCATATGACAAACCATTCTTTTGGTTTGTGCAATCCAATATAACCAATAGTAATTCTGAGAAGGATGTCCAGTGGGAGGTTGGCATTTCCCCCCCAAATCTGCAAGGATTAAACAGACTGTGATCCTATATTTACATCAACGTTACTCCAGATTTATGTATCTGGTATCACTGCGAATGGAATTTGACCTTTGTCTTTTATTTACTTGTAAAGAGCCAAATATCTTTTTGGTGCCATATAAATAATATAATTGATTCCTTGATATTCTAATGTTTCTTTTGCATTCATCCAATTTGAATATCTACCATATGATTCCCAAGAGCTGATGGTGCTGACTTTGTTTAATTTAAAAGTTCTTTTCACATGGAATGTCTTTCCTCGTACTTGAGCACTACAGTACAAGATAGAGTTTATATTCAATAGTTTATTTCTTCAGCAATTGTCCACTTCTTTTATTAACTTTTGCTTATTTGGCTTATACTGTAAATATGCATTTATGGTTCTGATAATGCCCTATAACCTATCTCATTACTAAGGTTAAGATTTGGGACGCTGCTCTGGAGGTCCTTGGTCAGCCAGCCATGCTCCTGACAGCCTGGGGATGACCACTGACCAGTTATTGCATCCCTGCTGCTGGTCCTGTGGCAGGGGCTGACCCAACCCTGGCTGCTGCTTCAGCCTTAGGCCACTGTCCTGGCGGCCCCAGGGCTGACAGCTGCTCTACCCTTGCCCCTGAAAAAGTCCCAGAGGTCCCAGAAAGTCCCAGAATCCATGACCTCCATGACAGAATTATATCCTTACTCATTACATTAAAATCTGTTGAAACTTATGTCTCATACATCAAGGAAAGCTGAGATTTTGAGTGCTGACCTGTTGTATCCCAAGGATATAAGAAATTAGAGGAGATAGGTTTGTTTAGAATTAAATAAAGAAATACCCCTCCTTTCTAGAAAGAAAATGCTGTCTGTTGTACGGTGATTTGTTTAAATCAGAAACTGTTGATATTTTAGTAACTATAAAAAAAATATTCGCACTTTGGATGGAGACATGCTTGAATGAAGACATGACATAGTTCAAATAAAATGGATGAAAAGACAGAAACCTTATTTAATGTAACTTAACTCAAAAGTTTATCTATGCTGAAGACATCTGCTTCAGCTACCAAGCTCAGTCCTTTTCATAAATTAACAAGCTCTTGAATGATGGTATGAAGAGCATGGCAGATTATTGTAGTCAATGGCGACTGCAGCTGAGCTTTTCCAAGATGGTTTCTAGTGTATTTTATCTGCATAACACAAGCACTAGCCACAAACAGCATGACCCAATCTGGTTTACCTTGGTGTGACATTGGATAGGTTATTAACGTACCGCAACCACTTGAGGAAGACAGCAGGAAAAACTTGCTCAGAAAATTGGCTATGTGTATTGTTAGCAGGACTTTATGAGTAACTCCATTGCCATGGCTACCAATACTTAGTAAGACAGCACCATCCCATATTCCCTGTAAGAAGGCCTCTGTCATGCTTCTGGCCAAGATCTGTGATAATAGCGACCCTCTTCAACCACTCACCAGCTCTCCTCCTTTCTTGATGCCCTTTATGATTATTTATGCCACCACAGGATGTGACAGTGAAATCTGCTTGTCACAAGTGGTCAGCAATGGCTGTTGTTAATCACCCTCTCATCACTGACCCAACCATCTGTCCACCAGGTTTTGATCTACTAAGGCATCTGTGGTTATCTCTGAAGCAGTTTGAAACAGGACAAGGCAGCTGTGCTGCCAATCTCTTTAAATGTTTTTTTCTAATGACCCACAATGCAGCTGCAGTCAACTTCAGACTATGTCGCGTATTCTTGACAAGTGCCTGCAGACTTATTTCAGTGGTGGGCTACTGGCTTTCCACCTGACTGATGATGATGATGCCATCAAATGTCTGACCATATTGCACATATGCTGATATATAGTAAGTTAGCCTACACTAGTAGGCAACCTTTGGAGTTCTAAGAACTACTGTGGGTGTTTGAGCATCTTTAGAGTCTCTCTCCAGCACTTTGTTCCACATACTGGGAGGTGAGATCTCTCCTAGAGAGATCAAACTATTGCTATTATTATTATTAAATATGGTTTAACCTATCCCTGAGCCAGTGGCCCCAAAAACACTGCATGTGGAAAGGTGGTATGAAGGTGACTTTAAGCTACTTTTACACTCTCTTTATTCCTTCTCTCTCTCCCCCCATCACACCTTCTTGACTCAAGTGGAGGAGTTGAACGATGGAGAATTGGGTCCAATAGATCTCTTCATAGCTAAAAAGATGCAGACAGTGTTAAGAAAATATTATTTTAGATTTTTCAGCAAGGAATATCACAGTTATTAAAGCTCCATGTATCTTTCAGTCTCCTTTGAGCTGGATTTCTGTAGGGACAGTCAAAGCAGGCCTTTTACACAAAAAAAAATACTTCATATCAATGTTTTAGCCTCGACTTAATGCGTCACAATCAATAGTGTTTTCTAAGCAAGATGTCTAATTTACATTGCCATTCACATTTCCATGTCATAGACTCAGAGACGCCGAGGTCAGAAGGACCAAACAGATCATCAGTCGACCCTGCACAAAGCAGCCACAGAACCCACATACGCACTTTTAAACAACCCTAACCATGTACGAGTATGAAGTCCAAAATGTGGTTGAAGACCCAAGCGGCAAGAGAACCACCAGCAAGTGACCAGGCCCCACGCTGCAGAAGGACGCGAAAAACCTCCAGGGCCCCGCCAACCCCGGACGGAAAATTGCCTCCCGACCCCAAAATATGGTGACAGCTAAACCCGAGCATGTGGCAAGATTCACCAACCACACCCAGGAAGAGGCCTGCAGTAACTCAGATCCCATCACCACCAACACGCTCACAGACCATAGCAGACACGGCTGAAATCCAAGATCATGCCAAGTAAACGATACGCATCATATCATCCCCTCATAGACTACAAGCGTACCGTAAGCCAGCATAAGTCTTTGCCCACTCTTCCCTCGGAGCTGTCCAAACTACTCCCTATAGTTAGAAACCGGGTCATTCGTCTACTTCATAATTCCATTTTGTACCCTATGTCCTTGTGCCTACATTAGTACTAAACTTATATACCTCTCCGCCTAACGTCATCCCTGAATATATATATAGGCAAGCATCTGCCCCGGACCTTTTTGCTGCTAAACAGCCAAGCTCTTTGATCTCCTTCAAGCGCAGTTTCCATTTCTCGATGCAATCATGGTAGCCTCGTCTGAACCTGTTCCAGTTTGAATTCTCAACTTCTTTACATGATGGGACACCAGAACTGCCACAATATCGGGTGGGTCTCACAGCGCCTTAATAACGTATAACTCTTATCCGGCTGGAAGGCCTCACCTGATGCTCTACAAACCATTTGCTTTTTAACGAGCCTATCGCATTGGCGGCTCGCTGACACTCTACACACCTAATACCTCAGGTCTTCTCCTCCTGTTGCTTCCACTGTGCGTCCCAAAATGTTCTTAAATCTTTTATTATATCCCAAGTGCTGACCTTGCACTTTCACTATTATTTATCCTAGCTATTTACTCCAGTTACAAGTGGTCCAATCTTCCTGTATGTATCCCGTCCTTCCGTGAGCAATAACCCCCCAGCTGTGTGTAATCACGCAATATTATAGCCACATCCGTCTTTTGTGCCAGAGGCGTAAAAAAGGAGTCATAAGATATTGGTTCCCAAACCGCCTTGAGACTCACTGTAACCGCTCTCCCTGACAATCACTCCTTTCGTATGACCGCTGGATCCCCCTTTTACCATTCCGTATCCACTTGACAACTTTCATATCATACCCCATCTTTCCATATTCTATAACAGTCCCCATGTGAACCGTGTCAATGCGCTGATTTATGAAATCAAGTTATATAAGTACTCGCATCCCTTTGCTAAGTAACGTCACCCTCAAGAAGGATTCAGGTTGGTTTGGCACACACCTTGAGTAAATCCATGTTGCAATTCGTCATTACATTGACCTCAATGCTTAACACTTCTCCTTTACAATTATCTGTTTCCCAAAAAACCTTACATCTACAGACGTCAGCTAGGCAGCTATAGTCCGTCCTTTTTTCCCTTTCTTTAAATAGGAACTCAGTGTCAGCCAAGTTCCCGTCGACGGACATACCCCTGATTTACTGATCGATTAAATTCTCGCTACGGGCTCACATTCATGCGCCACGTCCTTTAATATTCCGATGGAATGTCCGGGCCTGATTTGTCTCCATAGCTGTAAGTTGGCCTCTACTCCGATGTGGTTATCCACCCATATCCTCATTCCCATCCCTAAACTCCTCACAGTCTTAAAAGACTGAGGCAAAGTACTTATCTGTAGTCTGGGCCGTGCCTAGGTTATCCTTAACCTCCTTCCACTCGAGTGTATAGCGGCCCCCACTTCTTCTTTCTTTTTTCTTCTTATTATGTGGCTGTAAACCTTTTACTATTGGTTTTAATTCCTTTGCAAGGTCCCAGTTCTACATGGCTTTTAGCCTTCACTCACTATCCCTACATGTTCTGACCTCACTAGGCTAGCTTTCCCTTGCTAATCCGCCTTCTTCCACTCCTGTAAGCTTTCTGCTTTTTCCTAATCCCCTCTCTGAGATCGCTGCATTCAGCTTTGGCCTACACTCCTGCCATGTTTTTTTTTCCCCTTTCTTGGGATCAGGCTTTCCGACAGTTTCTGCAGCTTCGACCAAAGAATTCCAGCCTCCTCCGCTGTTAAATCCACAATCCTCCGTCCAATCCACTTCCCTAACTATCTCTAACTTTTAATACCTCTTGAGAGTCAAAAAAACCCTAATCTCAGATCACCGTTCGTGTATCCCTCTTCCATCTAGTTTGAATGACAGCTCCATGACACTACAAAACAGGTGTCCCCGTACCACCATTCCTACGAGGCCTCCACTAGCCACGCGAAAACTCAAACTAAGATGGCAGCCCTCTTGTCGTCTCTCCAACTACTTGGTAGAAGAATCCATCCGCTCTCACATCATCAAAAAAATCTGACCCCTATTATCTTGCAAGCACAGATCCGCCTAGTCTAATCTGGAAGTTTGAAGTCTCCATGATCACCATTTCCTTCAGTGTTCTTCATTAAAGACAGTAAAGAGGTCTCTATCCATATCCAAAATCAGATCCCGAGTCTGTAGCACACCCCACATCTCGGGGAGGCTCAGTAGATTGTTTACCCAGTGTGATCCCAGGCAGACTCCGTCTACCATCGCCATCACTTCTTATTTCATACAGTAACTCATCATGGATGACAATGCTACTCACCACCTTGCCTCTTCCTGTCTTTCTAAACAGCACATAGCCTTCAATACCTGTACTCCAGCATGAGTACTGATTCCACCAGGTTGCTACCCATAATATCCGTTGTCCTTCTGCACCAGTAGCTCCCAGTTCTCCATCTTGTTACTTAGCTCCTCGATTAGGTGTACCGAAGTTTAATTTTTGCGGTTTGGCTCAGTGACATTCTTACCCCATTGTCCACAGACATCTACACACCGCATAACACCTGTTGGCAGTTCTACACCGCTTTCCTCCTTGGGTCAATTGCTTCGCTCCACAGCGTATATCCTCTCACTTGTTTCTCCCTCTCCAGGTAAATTTCTGGCGTGAGGTCCCTGGACATCCCAACCAATCTCCCCCAACTTCTAGTTTAAAGTCTCTAATGAGGTCGGCGAGCCCACCTAGCAAGTCTGATTCCCTTCCTACTATGGTGAAGTCCACCCGAGAGACAGTCGTTAGCGTAAATGCTGCCCAATGACTGTTACATCCCAAAGCCCTCCTTTAAAGCACCACTGCGTGAGCCATCGGTATATGCAAATGCTTGGTCACCCTCGCGCCCTTCTCTAGGAACTGGGCAGACCCACTGAAATCACTGAGCCTCGATTCTAACATCTTCCCGAAAAAAAATAGAACTGGCCATAGTTACTCCTTGATACAGTCCACGAAGTAACTAGCCATATCCATTCGTTCCCACATGAAGGACAATACAACGGATTGCTTGACCCGCTCCACGTCCTTTCAGCCTCAGGTCCACATCCCTGTATTTTAGCACCCGCAGACAGCACACACTTCTGTTCTCCCGATCACCTAGTTACAGGCCTGTCTGATTCAGTAAAGGAGTCTCCAGAACACATAGACCTGCATTTTCTTGGACAGTGTAATTCTCCAGTCTATCCCCTGCACCTGGGCCGCAAGTCTCGCGATTCATTCGCCCTTTGCAGTCCTCCTGGGGCCATACTGGTTGCCTCCATGATCCCCCCCTCCTTCTGAGACTAGCGCTCGCCTTTCCCTTGCCCTCGCTCCTTCGCGAGCACTGCTGTGCTCCATCTTCATATTTCCAAATAGCAACCTGTTCCTGAGTCATTTGTCGCGCTGGCCCGTCTTCCTCTCTGGGTTCTCCTAGTCACATGCTCCACATCCGCTTCCTCACCCAGACAATCCTTCCAGATTGCTTGGTCCTGCTCCATCTGCATGTCGAGTTACCCCTGGTGCCCATCATGTCTGTGTGTCCATCTCTGAAAGCCCCTTCTAACCAGCCAGTGAGTTTCCGCCTGCCTTCCCAGCCTCTTAATCTTTTCTTCCAGGCATGCTCTATCAGCGGCACTTCTGCAGACAAAACTCCTTTCATGCCCCTCCAGGGCCATGTACATGCCACAGCTTCCACATCCGGTCATCCTCAGTGTGTCTCTCACTGCTGCCTCTGTCTCACTCATGGCCTTCCAACTCTGTGCTTGGCAGTCCACGCCACACACCGCACCACAGCTCCCCAACAAGCACTGGGCTGCTGGCAGACCCCTGCCCCCTCCCTTAACTGTCTTGTTGGTTTCTCCGCCTTAGTCTCCCCTGCAACCTCCCCCTGGGAACTCCCACTGAAACTCCCCTGTTAGCAGCTCTGTTTGCTGGCTCCTGGGAAAACAACAAACTGAAGCAGCAGAAGAATGGATTTTTCTGCTTCTTACTTTTTTCCCTAACATTCCATGACTACACACATTTAAGGTACTCAGTCTCCAGATGAAAAAGCATTATTCATGAGTAAAAATCTCTATTTTAATCCATATGACTTCTACCACTTTGTTTTCAAATAGTTTTCTGTGTTACAGTTTGTTTGGGGGGCATTTCTTCATATTAGCGGAGTAAGAATAGCACCGACATTTGTCATGAGCTATTGATGAGACAGCAGGAATGCAGCCTTAATGTTGATAGCAGCTTTCAATTTCCATAAGACCAGCCTCAGCGCTCCTACTGACATTATAACACTAACTCAAATATTAACATAAAATATTGAAAATACCATACGGATGCTGTTTGTGAAAACTTGCTGAGAATTCTGAAAAGATGCGTTTTTCACCCAGTTAATATTTATAACTTTGAATGAAATAGCATGGACATTAATGGTAGAAAGAACTTTGCACAAAGCATTTGGGACTTGGCAAGGTCACTGGTTTAATAGAAGCATATTAGAGTATGACAAAAAGGTTTACACACAAAGGACCTGATTCTCCACTTCCGGTCTCTTTGAGTAGTTACTCACACATAGGCAAAGTAGGTGTAAATGCTACTGTATCAAAATGTAGCATTGTATACAGATATGAATCACTACACACTATACAGAGCAATGGAGAATCAAGGCCAAATATCCTTTAGGAAGAATGGTTTTGTGGTTAATGCATTAAATGTGCATTAAAAAGAGCTATGTTTGATTCCTGGCTTGGCTATTGATTTCGTATGTGAACCTGACCCAGTCACTTACGGTGAAATCCTGGCACCACTGAAGTTAGTTTACTCTCTTTGACGTCAGTGGGGCCAGGAAGGTGATGCATTTGGGTATTGAAAAGGTTATTGATGTGATGGGTTGGACCCCTTGGGAAGTCACTTGATATGCTGAGATATCACTGAGTCTTCCTGTTCTGCCAGCATGGCCCTCCTTTTACCCGTCTTGCTGAGCCAGGCTCTTAAAACCTCCTCTAACACACACACACAGGCAGGGCCACACCCAGCTGCAGATCAGCCCTGGGAAGACTCAGCTGAAGTGACTTGCTCCAACACTCAGATGTCCACCTCCTTTGGAGTACAGGCCCAAAGATGTATTATATTCGCCTCTTTCTTCAATGTGGAAGAGGGTATGCACAATTTCTCAACATCCCTCTCATTAGAAATCACATAAACTAGGTTGTATTATAAAACTGAAATAAATGTATTAACTATAACAGGTGCATTTTAAGTAGTTATGGAGATAGCAGACAGAACAAAGCAGATTATTAAGAAAATAAAACAGAGCATGCAAACTAAGCTTAATACACTAAAGAAACTGGTTACGTGTGAGTTCTCACCCTAAATGTGGTTCTAATAATCTTCTTCACAGGCCAGATTCCCTTCCAGCCTGGGCCCAGTTCTTTCCCCCTGTTCAGTGTTAGTAGTTTCTAGTAGTTATCTTGGGTGGGGTAGTAGGGGAGAACTGATGACCAGGATTACCTCACTCCCTACCCTTAAATACGATTTGCATAAGGCATGCATCCTTTGTTTCCCTACTTGACTCTCCTTCCCTTACAGTGGAAAGTTACAAGAAGTCCCAGGTAATCTTTGAGTATCAGGTGACAAGACCACCTGACTCTGTAGGTTTACAGTGTCCATGAGTCAGAGGCAGTATGGAGCATCCACAAGAAGGCCAAGCCTTTTCACAGTCCACTGTACTAGCTGATGGGCCATTAGCCCTGTCTGGCTTTTCCATTGTAGTCCCTGAAGTGTCAGTACTGGGAGTGACCCAAAGCAGCAAATATGAAATACAGATACACAGGTCAATATTCCTAACTTCAGATACAAAAATGATACATGCATACAAATGGGATAATCATATTCAGTAAATCATAACCTTTCCAATGATACCTTACATGAGTCAACTTGCATAAAATATCTGTTATAGCATATTCATATCATAAGCCTATTTTCATAAGGCATGTGTAAAGCCACATCACAATTGGTAGCACACCGGCCAACTTACAGAATATCACTGTTACTCCCAGATGGAAGTCAGATGTCAAGGTGGCTGTCACATCTGGATGCAGGAGATAAAACAAAATACAAAGAGAGCTTGGCTTACACTGAGATTCCAGACTCGAGCATCTCTGAAATTTGGAAATGTGCTGGTTTGGAATGTTAGGCCTGTTTTCCTAGGTTTGGATCTAAAGCCATAGAACTGATTTTTTTTTTCTTTTTTTGCTTCTGATGTTTGCAAGTGGAAGTTAGGCTACAGCCCCATCTATGGGTCCCTACTCCCCTTGTGTGAGTGGTTGTCTTTGCACCATAACTTAATGCATTGAGTCACAGGAATATTGTCTAGTTTGAGAGTATAGTCATTGCCACCAAAGTGCAAATCTCCTAGCTGTAGTTTTCTAGTTCACAAACTACAGCTAGAAGATTAGCACTTTGGTGGTGATGACTACACTCTCTAATGGGAAAATGCATCATAAATGATGGAGATGGTGTCCAATTAATCTGTTAATTCTGATGCTGGTACTATTCCATTATTCTGATTGGCCATTTGTTAACATGTAATCCCATGCTATCTGTAGGCCTTGCTGGATCCGTAGACATAGCTGACAGGGTGGCCTGGCTTTGGCCAAGTTGGAATAGTAACACACCAGGCATTAGCTAACCAAGTAAGTGTAACCCACACACTTTTTGGGTGAGGTGTTCTGTCCCATGTAGTGGCACTGAGACCACTTAAAGAGAGAGATAAAATGAGTCTGCTCTACAGTCTTAGGTAACAACCAGTTGGCTTTCAGCTGATGTGATAGAGGCTCATGTATTAAGTTCCAAAGGTCATAGGTTTGATCCTGCATGCCATGAGCAGGGTCTGTCAGCATTACAGCTGAGGGCTCTGGAGTTTAGTGCATATGAACTACAAGGTACAGGATAATATTAAAAAGCATATGAAATGTAATATAACTTGTTTGTTTTCATGTATAAAGGAGAGTGGAAGGAGGGGCATGTTTGTACTGGGCCAGGGGACAGGACTGAACTGGTACCTTGTCATGGGCATACGTGTTAGTGTACCTGTATCTTCTATGAGGTACTAGTACCCTGCTTTGCTGACAACAAACCTGGCTGAGTGCCTTTGTCACTGAACCGAGCCTGTGGTCTTTCTTAATGAATAACATCGAGGTCTGGTGAATCAACACGCTGCACTCTCTTACAGTGCGGTTAATGCTGGAGCTCCAAGAACAGGAACAATGGCAATATTAACAACACTGCAGCACCAGAAACACTCCACACAACAACCAGCACTGTTCTTCCACTTTGCTCGTGACTGTACCTTACCAATCTGTATCCTTTCCTTTGCATTTCCTCAGTAACGCCCTTCTATACACTAGCACAGTCGTTGCCTCATGATTAATAAATTACTCTCATCAGACGTAGCACACTGTGTCCGGCTGGAATATGAGCTGGGATGCTGCATGCTTCTGTGAGAATGCTGAGATATCTACTGGTCCCACAGACACATACAGCAGACTACTGACTCCCTAGAAACCTGTTATCAAAGGTTTCTCAGTGGAATAGCTTCTGTGTGATTCTGTGCTCATTCCATTCTGGGGTTCAAATATGATGGCACAGTAAACAGAATTATTTCAGAAAAGCTTGAGTAAAGCAGCCATAGACTCTCAGACAATTCATGCAGGAATACAGCCTAACACAAAACCACACTCAGCTTACCAGTGTCTAGATTTTCTGTATTTTCCCCTGCTGTGAATAAGATGAAGTACTTACAATAGTGTGAGAAGTAAAACATCTGCTGAAAACTGGCTACTAACCAACTTAAATACAGTAGGATTTTTATCTCAATATTGGATCCCTACAATCATGGGAAATTCCCAGAGCAGTTTGTTTACTTTATGGTTTAACCTAAGATATCTATTTTCCCATTAATGCACAAGATATAGCAAAGTATCAGAGGAGTAGCCGTGTTAGTCTGAATCTGTAAAAGCAGCAGAGTCCTGTAGCACTTTATAGACTAACAGACTTATTGGAGCATGAGCTTTTGTGGGTGAATGCCCACTTCCTCGGATGCATGTGATATAGCAAAGTAGATCTATAAAATGAGAAACAGAAATAACTCCCATTAATGACACTGTGAAACTTGTGCATTAACCTGTGAAGAAAACACTCTTATCTTCTTAGAAAGTTTCATTACTCAAAAATAAGTCACTTTTGCTGTAAGAGATACAAAAGCATCTAAAACAATGGGAATGTGTAAATCTGGCCCTCCTAATCCAAAATAGTCAAACTAATATAAATACAAATTAAAAAAAAAATACATTTGGACTGACAACTGGTGAGCTGTGCCTGGGTGATAAACCCTGGCAAATGGGGTTTATAATGGAAATGCTGACAAATCCTTACCCTAGCAGCACTATCATTATCTATTGCACTGCACATTAAACACACATATCACCTGATAAATACATGGCATGTTAAATCTGATAAAACTTTTACTGAATCAAACAGACAAGGAGTTGAACATGATAAACAAACTTCTATATCTGATCCATCAGCTCTGAAACAGATAAGTAAACAACTTGAACATGATACAGTACATCACTGTCAAGTGATTAAGGTCACCCCTTAGGAAGTACCTTCCTCAAAGTGAAATTTGAGGGTTTTTTTGAAAAATCAAGATGCCCTAAAGATTTTATTTAATTCTCTATTTTTCTTCTTCCTTAAGCAACACTACTAAAGGCCCCATGTGCACTGATATCTTATACCAATGGCTAATGCTAAAATAAAAATAGTAACAAAAATGTGTTGATTTAAATGCTTTCTGACAATATCTTCACTCCAGTCAGTATGTTTCCATCATTTATACAGAGCTGTTTACTTGCCCTAATTTCCTGGTATGTTAAATAAAAACCAATTTCTTACTAAACGTGAATGAAATTCTTCCTCTACAAATGATCTTTCCTTGTCCTTATTACACTAGTGACTTTCATTACATAATTTTCATTATATGTGGCATTATTAATTGTGTCATTAATTATATCTCAAGTCTGAATTGTTTTTACTCTCCTGTGGGTCAGTTCTGCAAGGATGTGGTTGAGGACTGTTAGACAACAGCAAAGCCATTAATAGGCTGCTAGAAAGGACACTTTGTTAGTCACCATCCAGAAAGGTGTGAGGATTAGGCACTGCCCTCTGGTTTGCCAGTAAAAACAGTCTGTCCATCATATGTCACAATTCACTGAATTGATATTCAATGAGAGTTGATATTTCATGAGGACAGGAGCGGCGCCAGGATTTCTGACGCCCTAGGCGGAAGGCCATTTCGCCGCCCCCCGCGGGTCCGGTGGACCTACCGCAGTCATGTCGACGGACGGTCCGCTGCTGGAAAGGCTCCGGTGGAGCTGCCGCAGTCATTTCGGCGGGTGGTCCGCTGGTCTATAGGCTGCAGTGGACCTGCTGCAGGCATGACTGCGGTAAGTCCGCTGGAGCCTTTAGACCAGCGCACCGTCCGCCGAAATGACTGCGGCAGCTCCTCCGGAGCCTTTCCAGCAGCGGACCGTCCACCGGCATGACTGAGGTAGGTCCACCGGACCCGCGTGCCGCCCTCCCGGCAAAATAGCGCCCTCCAAAAAATTCTGGGGTGCCCTAGGCCATTGCCTAGGTCGCCTAAATAGTAGCGCCGGCCCTGCATGGGGACCTTCTAAACCATTTCAGTCAGTAGCCCTTATGTATTCCCCTGCTCTCAGGTTCCCCTAAATACATATCTCAAGCACACTTGAAAGAGCCACTGCTGTTGACTGGTAGTAGGAGCAAATTAAAAGAATAAAGCTGACTGCTGTGCACATCATTCACCTGATTGCACTTTAAGCACCTATATCCTGGCCAAGTTCTTTCTCCAACTCACCACAGTCACAGTTCTCTCTCTCTCTCTCTCTCTCTCTACTCATCAGTACTCAGAGCAAAAGAATTGTCATGCTGGAGCAAACCATTGGTACATCTTCTAGTCTAGACTCTTGCCTCTGATACTGGCCTGTAATGAAAGCTTCAGAGTAAGGTGCAAAAAAAACCCTATAATGGACAATTATGGAATAACCTGCTCATCAAGGAAATGTCTCACTATCTTTCTACATTAGAGGTTAGCTTACATCCTGAAGCATATATGTCACTACGTTTTATAGTAACTAATGTTACTATGCAATGTGTGACGGGGTCGGGCCAGATGGCTACAGGAGAGTGCTCCTATTGGGTTCCGGGGAGGTGGGCAGGTGCAAACCCGCCCACTGCTAAAGGACCTTCCTCAGCCTGTGGGAAGGATCCAGTGAGCCTGGGAACTCAACTAATTACAGGGGACAACAGAAAATATAACAAGGGCAGGTGTGAAGGTCAAAGGGTCAAAACAAGGTGGCTTGGAGGGGACACCGAATAGAGAACCGCGGACAGCACCTACTTCTCTGCAAAAGTGTCAAGGGAGCCAGTGGACCCTTTTCAGAGGAATTCTGCTCTGATGCATGAATGGAGGGAGAATCGGAAATTGGCCCCACAGTCACAGGGAACCCACTCAGCCAACATCCTCTCCCTGGTGTTATAGAGGCCCATCGCTACGAGGAAGTTGACGAAAAAGTCCTGCGACTTTGTGGAGCCACGGATAGGGTGTCTGTATATAAGAAGGTGAGGGGGAAAGTGCAGCCAAAAACATAAAAGGAGATCTAAGAGAAGCCGGAAAAGGGGCTGCAACCTGGCACACTCAAGGTAGACGTGCCAGGATCTCTTTCACATCACAAAAGAAACTGTCTGTTACAGCTATCCCCCTATTCCTTTTTGTTTCTTACAGCTGTCCCCATACTCCATTTTGTTCTCTTCCTTTGGCCGCCCCTCCCTGGCTGTTAAGTTGTTTACCAGGGCCACTGCCCTTCTCAAAGGGAGGGCCCCTTAAGTTGTTTACCAAGAGTCATTGCCCTTCTCAAAGGGATGGCCACTTGTGCTAAGTGGGACCACTGCCCTGTTCAAAGGGTTAGTCCTGTTATCACCTTGTTAAACCTGGGCTCGGTGTAGGGTGGACAATGTCCAGCTGCAAGGCCTATTGTGTTTTTAAGGTCCTGGGCATGAGTCATAGGCCTCATGTGCTTTTGAGTCACCTATTGCACAGGACTCTGCCTAGACATGTCTCTGTGCTCACCTGTTTTTTTTTCTCTTTCCCCTGCCTCTGAGCCAATCAGAAGTACTGGTGGGAGACTGCCTAAGTTTGCCCTTAAAACCAGACATTTTCTGATCAGACCTCAGAAAGGTTCCTGCATTGCTGCCTGGTCTGATCAGCCAGGGGTTCTGGGGGGTCCTTTCTCCACTCTCGTTTTATTTTTGAGTGTAAGCCCGTTTTTTGAAGCCCCCCCCACGAAGAACGAATTGCTGCCTGAGAGATCTCCTGATTATTGAGACCGTACCTAGCCTTCTGATGATCTTGCTGCTTTCACCTCTGCTGCTTCCTTTGGGGCTGGTAAGAATCCCTCTGTGAAACTCTCTATACTTTTATTTTATTATTTTAGCTGCTGGCTCTGTCTCCCCAGCACACAGACTCAAGCTAAACCTTGGTCTGTGTCTTAAAACCTCTCCTAAACTCCGCGGCACTTTGCTGCTAAAAATAAGTTTGTGCCGCTGCTAAGCTCTGCTCCTGTGGGCTTTGCCTCGGGGCTGTCTGCTTGCAGCTGTGTCCACTGCTGCAGCCACCATCCCTGGGCACATACCACTCTGCCCTCTGTAACTTCCCCATAGCATAAGGTGCACCATAGGTTTTGTTTTTTAGTTTAATAAGTTATAGTTTGTTAAGATTATAGAGCTTGTAAGTTTCACCTGCCTTGTTCTTTGTTGCTCCCTATAGATTGTAAAGCTTGTAAGTTTCACCTGCCTTGCTATAGTTTGCTGTTCTGTTGCTCCGTATAGTTGCTTGTTATAGTTTTGCTTAGAACTGTAATATTTGTTGTTTTGCCTAGTTGTTGGTTAAGATAGATAAGGTTTTTGCTGCTTCTCCCTCTGTATAACTTTGTCTGTTTTTCCCCCGCTCCAATCCCCCCCCCCGTGTGCTTCTCCGTGTCTCTCTGTTACAACTCCTTGCTGCCACCGAACTTCCCAAACCCCTTGCTGCTTCTCCCTCTGTATAACTTTGTCTGTTTTTCCCCCGCTCCAATCCCTGCCTCTGTGTGCTTCTCCGTGTCTCTCTGTTACAACTCCTTGCTGCCATCAAACTTCCCAAACCCCTTGCTGTTTCTCCCCCTGTATAACTTTATCTGTTTTTCCCCTGCTCATATCTCCCCCCCCGTGTGCTTAAAACCTCTCTCTAGCCCGTTGTCCTTACCTTGCAGGGCTTCAAAGTGTCTCGCTGCTTCCAGCCGCACTCTCCTCTCATCAGTTGCCACTAATCATTCACTCCCCCCCCCCCCCTGTTCCTTAACCCAGCTTTTAGGTACACTCTTGCTATCACAGCCTCACAAATTAAGTCAGTAATTTTCTACATTGCATAATTTCACTTATCACCCATATTGCTGATATACTTTGTATTTACATTAATACCATTGTGTTACATTGTATATAAGGCCACCAACCACTTAATACATTCTATCTAAGATTGTTAACCATTTTATATAGAAGCTACCATTTTATTTTGCATTTCTTTTTGGTACGTTTTGCATTCCACACTGTATCTAGAGTTGTTCCTATATAAAGTTGAGTTGCTTATTGACTGTACTGTATCCCATTGTGCTGAACCCCACTTACTGTACCCCACTGTTAGAACTCCCTACACTGTTCAATAAGAACCCCCCCATCATTGTCTATTGTAAACACCCTATACACCCCATCCCATCGTATTTCATTGTTAAATTCCCACCACTTCCTTTTTCCTTTAATAAAGAAATTAATTGGCACTCCACCTGTGTGGTAATTGCTCCCCAAGATCCCATATACCTGCTGGCAGGGACAGAAACATGCTTTGGGGATAGGAGTGAACCACGCCTAGTAGATGCCCGTGCTCATGGCTCCGTGAAGGAGCCACCAGCCAATGTCCCCGGCGGGCCTTGGGATTAGGGTGGAATACAGGATAGCCTACTGGGGTTCCTCACCTTCTATAGGTGACATTAGGTCCCGCCATTTGGTATTGGGGTGGGATACCAGGGTGAAGAAATGGAGAGTATGGAGCACAAACATGTATAGATGTACCCTTGGCACGGCTTGAAAGCGAACCAGCTGCAGATCACGCAGTCAGCTTGAGGTATAAAATGTGGGGCAGCCAGGGAGGCTCACAGGACAGGGTCCTGATGAAAAGATCCAGAGGACCCAGGGTGTGGGGTGGGTAGGGAGCACCCTTCCTCAGGACCTGCTCAAGGTAAACTAGAGAGGCAGGTAACAAGGCTGTCGTTACCTCCTGAAGCACGCTCCAGGGAATACCAAGGGTGGAGATCCCCAGACACTGAGTGAGCATCGGAGGGTCCCACACAGTCTCCCCGGTCATAGTCCAAGAGGTCTCCGATCCTAGTGACTGCCACCAGGACCAACCTCTGGTGCACCGACGGGGACTCTTCCACCTTTACATAAAGTTGCAGATTGTGCAGCAGGGGCTCCATGAGGAGATCTACCCCCTTGGTAGATGCCATGGACCTGGTTGCCGAGACCAGCTTCCAGGTCCAGAGGAGGTCCTGGAAGAAGTCCGGCAGCTCAGAGAGGTCTCATGGAAGACCTCTTGGATAGAGATAAAAGAGCTGATGGTCATATCAGAGCCCTCAGAAGTGGTCCAAGAAGGTGTGCGCCAGCATACTCCATGGTGGACTACCAGTACTTTAAATAAGTCTCTGCAGGGCCTGGAGGCATAAGACATGGACCTGAATGCTAAGGCAGATCAGGCCCTGTCCTCCCTCCTCCAGGGGAAGACTCAAGAAATCATGAAGAGACCCTATGCATTCCTGGCCAAAAGAACTCCAGAATCACCTTCTGGAGATAGGCCAGAAAACCCAGGGCCGGAATGAGGGTGTTGAGCCAGTGCCAGGACCAGCTGGTTAAGCACCAGTGCTCTCCCCAACAGAGAGAGACGCCGGAGCAGTCTTGTCCATCTCCGTAGATGCTCACTCACCCTGCCCTCCAAATCCTGCCAGTTCTCCGGTGGAATGGTGTGTGGCGGAAAGATAAATGCTGAGATAGAGCAGTGGACCCATGCTCCACCAAATGGTTTGAAGCATGGGTGTGAGGGAGCTCACCTGCCACCCATCCCCAACCATCATGGCAGAGCTCTTGACCCAGTTGACCCGGGCAGAGGAGGCAGCTGAGTAGATCACCTGGTAGGCCTCCACCTGCACCAGGTCACCTGAATCCTAGACCTTGAGGAGCACATCATCAGTGTACGTCAACAAGACTAGCCACAACTTCGGCTCTTAGAGCACCAACCCTGTGAACCTCCAATGGAGGAGACCAAGGAAGGGCTTGATTGCCAGAGAATACAGCTGGCCCATCAGTGGACACCCCTAACCTACTCCTCAACCAAAGCTGACTGGTTCAGTCAGGGTCCAGTTGAGCCTGACCAAACATTCTATGGAGGCAAACAGCACCTGGAGAAAACCTACAAATCAGGGGCCAAAGCCAAAACCTCACAGAGCCCTTGGTCCATCCTGTCAAACACCTTCTCCTGGTCCAGGGACAGGAGGGCAAATGACACACCATGCCTACAGCCAAGCTCCAAGAGGACCCACACCAAATACAGGTTATCAAAGGTCTGGTTGGAATGGATCACGGCAACCAGTACAGACCCCAGCCACAGCGAGATGGCCTTCACTACGACTTTGCAGTCCATGCTGAGGAGCAAGAAAGGATGCCAATTATGAAGGTTGTGGTGGTTCCCCCCAATTCGTTTTAGCAAGGTGAGCACAGCTCACCTGCATGACAAAGGGAGGAACCTATTCCTCAAGGACTTTGCCCAGATGGTGACAAGGTCTGGACTGAGGATATCTCAGAACATGCGGTAGAACTCCATGGTCAGCCTGTCCATACCCAGAAATTTCTTAGTTGGCAAGAGATGAAGGGCTTCCGAGAACTCAGCAAGAGTAAGAGGTAGTTCCAGCCAGTCCCTATTGCCTGTGCTGACTGTTGGGAGTTCATTCCACAGCACTCTGTAAGCGTCGGCGTCGGTTGGATCTGGGGAGAAGAGGCTGATGTAGAAGGCTCTGGCCCTTCCATGCATCTCCTCTGGATCTGTGAGAGGGGCACCATCCTCTGCCAAAAGAGGTGACGTGCTTCTTGGCCCCATTTTTTTTTCCCAGGGCATAGAAGAAGTGGAGGAGGAGGATGGATGCGGGATCGAATGAACGCACCCCAGGCCTGATGATCCTCGAGGGCCTGGAGCTCCTCCTGCATATCATGGCACGCTCTTCAGAGAGATGAATCCCTAGGGCTGGCGGCCAGACGCCTCTCCAGCTCTAAGACCTCCCGCTCCAGCTGGTTTATCACCATATCTCTCCATTGACTGGCGCCCCAGGTGTATTTGCGACAGAAGAGCTAGGCAGGCAGCTTCCTCACATCCCACCATCACTGCAATGAGGGAAAAGCACACCTCTGTCCTCACCAGGCCATCCAGAACTCCCAGAAGGAAGTCACAAAACCCACATCCCCGAGCAGGCTATCGTTAAAGTGCCAATAGGCCGGTTATGGCCTCTCCGAAGTCAGAGAGGCTGTCATAGCCTCCAAATTGTGGTCCAAGAATGGGGACAGCCGAACACTGGAGAAGTAGGCCTGTGAGAGATGATGACGAGATACATAAATGCAGTCCAACCGGGCGTGGCATGACCGATCATCCTCCACCTGGACATAAGGAAAGGCAGACTTATCATCTGGGTGGTGATCGCACCAGACATCCACCAGGGAGTGATGGTCTGTGATCTCCCGGAGGACGTCTGTAGCAGCCAGGCACTATTCGGTACCTGAGTGGTCCTACTCTTTGAGGGTGATGTTAAAATCCCTAACCAGGACCAGGCACTTGCAATGATCCAAAGAGTCAATGAAGGTGGATCCTGCTGGAAAAAATGCTCCCACTCCAGGCCCGATGTTGGGGCGTAGACTCTGACAAGGTTCAATGTCAGCCCCTCCACATGGGCCTGCTGGTAGGCCACAGCTTCCTGCCTCCAAGTCCCTTTATCCTCCCCCGAAATGGCCCTCATGGCCTGGAGGATGTGATGGAAATCCTCCCAGTGCTGGAAAGCGAGCTGCATCTTATTCCGGGAACCATGTGTGTCCAGGAGAAAGACCACGTGGCTCAGCTCGCAGGTCTGCAGAGGTCAGGTTCGCAGATCCCTGGCTGTCCTCCAGTCAGGTCCCCACGACAGCCCCGAGGCCTACTGAGATAGGCTGGGAGGGGGGCAGACCCATGGCGAAGTGTCTGTTCTGCCGGTGCCACACAGCCCATCTCAGACCCTGACACAGGACGGGGAGGCAGCAGGAAAACAGCAGCCCAGAGGGGAACATGAAAGCCGCCTTCGAAGAGCCGTCAGATGGTAAGGGGATTGAGATGACCACGGCAGCACCATGGGAGGTGGAAGGGGAGGGAATGGATACAGCATTGGGGATGAGACCGGGGTCAGGAGCAGGGGTAGAACCAGAGTCAGGGATGGGGCAGAACTCGGATCAGGAACCCCGGCAGCCAAGCCACCAGAGTACAGCACCTCTCGAACTGGCACAAGGGTCAAGGAAATAGGTATGGGAAGGGGGGCTTCTAAGATTATGGGCTCAGGCACCGTGACAGGCTCAGCGCCTACAGCTACAGCATCAGGGAAAGAGGTGTCCGCATCAGTAGCAGGTGCACCCAATGGCTCGAGGCTCGGCCAGTCAGCACTGGCCATCACTTCAGTGGACCCAGTAGCCACTGACAGGGTGCCATCCGTGGACAGGCAAGGGGATGATCCCAGGGGCACCCCAGGAGTAAGAGCAGGGACAGTGGTCTGAATGAAAGGAGGAGGGGGCAATGTAATGGAATTGCTGCCCAGATCAAGGCCCGCTGGTCATCCTCCTCCTGAGTGACCAGGGTCAGACCCAGGGCTTTGATCTCCTTGAAGATGGAGCAGAAGTCCCCACCTGCTACCCTGGGGTCCTCCTTGCCAGCAACAGAGGCAACACTCGCCTTGGTGCTGATGGTGGGGGGATGCAGATGACAAGGGGATAGGGGAGTGGGCTTCACCCAAGGCCTCCACCAGGAGGACTCCAGAAGGGGAGTGGTACTGCTGCTCACTGCTGCCATGACTTCCCCAACTAGATTTAGGAGCTGTGACGGAAGGCTTGGTAACAGTGCCCTCCCTTCCTGGTCTTACAGGGGGCCTTCTCCTCCTCTGCATCAAGGGGAAGGTGCTTAGCTTGTGCCTTGCACTTGCCTTTCATCCTCGGACATGAACCCAGCCTATAAGGTGTTGACAGAAGGCTGGCCAGCAAAGGCAGGGCCAGGAGGCAAGGGTGATGGTATAGAGGGTAGAGGAGGCAATGGAGCAGAAGCACGGGGAAGGGAAAACATTCCCTGTGTCAGGCCCTTCCCCACATCCAGTAGTATCCCTGCGCCCCTCTCCTTCGCAGGCCCTACTGAACTGCACTTATTGGAAGCAGGGTCCACCCACTCATCTGGGCTACCCCCAGGGCCCAACCGGAGGCAATGGCAGGATGAGAGGGGGAGGGGCAACTGCAAGGGCCGGGCAATCAGGGTCACCAGCGATGATAGGGCTGGTGCCCTCCGGGGTTTTGGGAGTCCATTCCAGGCTGGGTACACCCAGTAACGGGCTCCTTGGTGGGACACCAAAAAAAGACCCCTTGAACGCCTCCCCATCACACACCACTGGCAGCAGTTGTATCAGCACCTGCCAGTAGAACGAGAGGACATGATGGAGGGCAGGGTCCTTGCAGCCTAGCAAAAAGGGCTAATCATCAGGGTGGAGAAAGGCAGAAGAGTGACACTGGGAAGATGGGCAGGAAGGAGGTGAACACCACCCGCACACTCAAGTCCTCCAATGGCTCATACAAGCCCCCCACCAGCCGGGCCCTTCTCCACTGCCTTCTGGGTGGTGGCCTCCGATGCCAGGAATAAGAGTATCTTCTCATACATCTTAGAGTTCGCAACCACGGCCAAGGGCCTGACCACCATCACCGATTCCCACACATAGGTCTCTACTTGGGGCAAGGTGGGCACCAGGAGACAGCGGACACCATACTTTGTGGTTAGGGTGGGAAAGGGGCCCCTGCCACCAGAGATGGAAGTGGAGGCAGTGGCCAGGATAGATGACGGGATGGTGGGCAGAGTGGCCATTGCCACCTGAGCATAAACTCTGGGGCTTAAGGGAGGGATACCCCCAGAGCTGGTGGAAGGGATAGCAAAGGAAGGAGCAGTGGGGGGCCATGGCCAATGATGAGCTCACAACACAGGAGACAGCTCCTACCATGGGGGGCTTGGCCTTCCAGGCAGGGCCCTTACTCTTTTTGTTCCCCTGGCCATTTCTGCCAGCTGAGAGAGGTCCTGCAGAATTGGAAGAGATGGAAGTCATGGCAGCAACAGGGTCCACATCTGTGCCTGCCACTGCCACCGGCGCCCCAGCAGGGGCAATGGAAGATGGCACAGCAGTGGCAGTCAAGAGGGTAGCCGCAGGGGCAGATGAAGGGGCAGGGTCCACCCAGTGAGGCCCACCCATCATTTCTCCCATCATACTCAAAGGGATGAGCGTGAAGTGAGGAGGTGGAGAGTGGAAGGAGAGAGGCCAACTGCTCCCCCCTGCTAGGCTGCAAGCAAGGGAGGAGGGTGTAAAGGGGGGGCACAGGGGCATAAATCAAGGCAGGAAAGGGAAGTGCAATCACTGACACAAAATTGGGATACCAGCTCCTCTGGCTGCATTAGTGGGGGGGAAGGCTACAAAATCATAAGGGAGTGCAGTGAACAATGGGGCTCGACATAAAAGGGGAAAAGGCACAAGCACGTGGGGAGGTACATGAGCTCACAGAGCAAGAGAACTGGGCAAGGGGAGAAGGGAACGGACGGAAAGTAGATGGGGGCAGGGCTAGAAAACCGTAAGGACTAGCTGCAAGGGCTAGAGAGGGGCAGCAAACCAATAAACTCCCAGGGACCGAGGCAGGGAAGGCAATCAAGCAAAAGCCCAAGGGGCAGGGCAGGCAAAAAACCCAGGAAAACTGCTAATGAGGGGTAGTGGGCAAATATGGGCAGCAAGGGGCAGGGGGGCAAACCTCTGCAGGGAGGCTGGTGGGTAAAGCAGAGGGTGGGGAGGTGCACCAGCCAAAAGCAGCAGAGGAGGGGGGGACCAGTCCAAGCAAGTAGTGGGGAAGGTACATGTACCCACGTGAGCTTGCAAACTCAGTCTGTGCTGGCTGCTGCAAAAGTCCCAGATGACGGAGGAGGGCATGGTAAGCAGCTGAGTCCAGGAGCGAGAAGTGGAGGCAGATGGTAGGTTGGGGTGGGGGTCATGGAGGGGGCAGCAGTGGTGATGAGTGGGAGCAGGTGGATCACGGGGAGGGCTCCATGCCGCTATACTGTCTCCCTACAGCAAAAGTAAGTATCCCCACCACAACAACAAAGATGGAAAAAGTTACTCAATCCTGAAGTAAGACCCCTCCACAGTGTCCTGCAGGGTTTCTGAGCACTCCTCAACAGCAAAGATCCTCCTCTTCCTCCTTTCCAAGGCAACAGCAGGCTTCCAGGCAGCAAAGGCAGCAGCAACCAGCCAGTAGTCAGGAGGGATCCCACAGATGGTAGCAGAAGCAGTGGCAGGGTCCCTCACTCCCCTTCTGGGTCCAGTCAAGGTCCTGCCAGAACCTGTTAAAAGCCTCTCCTCCAGCCGAATAGGCACACGCGATAGGAGCTGAGGGAAAGAGGTGAACTCCCGTCGGGCTGGGCAAGGAAGATGCTGACAATTGTTAGGAGAGAAGTCATGCAGATACAGAGGTGAAGGGCAGGAGAATCCCTGCCCAAAGGATGGACGGCCCTTCTGGGCTCCAGAGGTCTGAGGGAAGAGACCCTCCTAGAGGGGAGAAACTGAACTGGAGGTCTGGTCTGTTGCCACCATGCCCAGGGGGGCTACCAGAGACTGAAAGACTCCCCTCCTCTTCCCCCCATCAGGGAGGCCGGGAGGAATCCTGATCTGAGAGAGTGTGCACAGTAAACCCAGGAATGTGGGGGGAAATTCTGAGGGAAAAGAGGAATACCCCATCCCGTCGCTAAATGAAAGCACGGGACCCACCAAGGCACAGAGGAAGCTTTGTCACAAATGATATTTTGTGGTGATGAATCATGTCAAAAATTGCTTATATCCATTTTTTAATTTTTCCCTTTCAACTTCCTTGAGTGTCCTTAACTTTTTTGCAGAATCCTACTGAAGAGAGATTGCCTGAACTGCAGATAGTTATGGATTTTTTGTTTGTTTAAAGTTCTCTCATTGATTTTTAGAATTCCATCCTAGAATCACTTCTGTCCCTAATCTCTTGCTACATGTTGTGAAGTCCAGTGGTGAACAGAAAATGTTAAAGAAAATTTTAATCTTCAAACTCGTACTAAATTATTTAATTTTGTAAAAACTGATTCCAAATACAGAGAATGGCATTTACTCAAAACTTGTTTTGAAATTTACTCCTAATTTTCTTCCACTTTATGAATGGAAAAAATCCATTGTGTTAACTTGAAATGTCTTTCATTTAATCTTCTTCCATATAAAAATCTAATTTGATGGATAACTTGTCAAGCAAATGATGCTGCATAGCAGGCTGCTAGCTCAGCAGGCTAATTCACATGCATGCTTAATAGAAATCAAAAAAATGCTAAAAGGTCATAATATGTTCAAGCCAATTCACTTGTTAGAACAGAACAGAGGGGGATGTTATCACATTTCATGTACATGGCATATGCCCAAAAATTACATTTACCCTAAATGCTTGAAAACTAGTGATATTATTGTCTTCTGAAATGTGTTGATTTACAGTGTATTTAGTTAGCCCTAGTATAGCATTTAGATGTGAGTTCACTTAATATGTAAAATTCCTGAAAACTAATGAAGGATTGTTTCTGGCTATCACATTGTTCCTATAAACTAATGACAGATTATCTGATGGCTGTAACTAAATACGTTATGTATCATTGCCCATTGAACAGGATTGGAGCCTCGGAACTGTAAATGAAGTAGCATGTTAACTTCAAAGCATGGGTCTTTGTGTTCAGCAATGGAAAATCCACAAATGTCTGCATTTAGTCAACAAAGCAAGAGCCCATTCTGTTTTAAGAACACTTATCAGGCTGTTTTCATCTATCAGAACGAACTCCAGGAACAATTCTGCATCTCTGGATTGATGGATTCCGACAGGGGGAATCCTGAGAGGTTGGACAGAGGTCCTCAAAGCCATTTTGGGTAACCCTTGGAGACTTATGGAAAACTAGCAGATACTACGTATCAGAGGGGTAGCCGTGTTAGTCTGGATCTGTGAAAGCAGCAGAGAATCCTGTGGCACCTTATAGACTAACAGAGGTTTTGGAGCGTGAGCAAGGCACTGCATTTAGCCGTATGGAGTGGAAATCCATCAACCTCATGAAGAAACTTGCACAAATACAGACAGATATCATCTTCCTTTCCAAATGCAAACAGGGCCTCACCCTCCCTGACTGAACTAACCTCGTTATCTCTAGCTTGCTTGCTAGCATATATATACCTGCCCCTGGAAATTTCCACTACCTTCGTCTGACGAAGTGGGTATTCACCCATGAAAGCTCACGCTCCAAAACCTCTGTTAGTCTATAAGGTGCCACAGGATTCTCTGCTGCTTTAGCAGATACTACATCTCTCCTATCATTTGGACTACAAATTTAGATTCACCTGTAATGAATTTTACCTGGTTTAACCTCTCAATGACTCTCATTTCTTTTTCTTAAACTAAACTAAAGATTTATTAGCTAAGAAATTGGTTGACAGAGTTGTTTTTAATGTGAGATCTGAAGCATCCATTGACCTGGAGTGAAGGACCAAGCCTTTGAGGTTTGAAGAACCTAAAGTATGGTGAATTTTGGTTTTACTAACCTTTCATCAAAAAGTCCAGTTTATCTGTAGGGTAGAGAGAGGCTAGAGAGCTTAAGGGGACTGTCCATGACTCCAGCAGTGCATATTTGTTACTGGCTGGGTGAAATCTAAGTATACCACCTGTTTGGACTGTTGTAGGGGTAAGGTTGCGGAGGATTGGCGAGGAGCTAAGTGGCGGATCGAGTATGTGATTGAATGTGGGTGAAAGATGCAGGCTGTTCAGTGAACTTTGCCTAATAGACCTTGCTAAGATATGGTTTAGTACAGTTCAGCATGTTTTTGTCTGTAAATAAGTTAGTTTAGATAATATGTTCAATTTATGAATGTAATGAATGCAGCCAGCTGTTGACCCCATATAACCCTGAGATAAGCGCAGAGGATATAATATTGCAAAGAACTCCCCTTGGTGGAGTTCTGCCTGGCCAGCTGTCCTGGATGGCCAGAATCCCCCGCAGCCCCTCCGCGCGCCTTAGGCACTCCCCACGCAGCTAGGAGTGTAAGTCCTTCTCTCAGTAAAGCCTTGCTTATTATTCTTGGGCTGAGTGTCATTCTTTCACCGGTATCTCGGCCTCCCTTGTGTGCACAAGTGTTTGCTCTGTTTTCTGATAGTCTGAGATTGGCACTCTCAGCTGTAAGACATACCAGACACAGTGACACAAACATTTTAAGTGTGCTGCTTGACAATATCTGACAGAATCAGAGAGTCAAATGTTCAACTTTTTCCCCTGCTGTCTTTGAATAATTTCTCTCTCATCTTCCCTGACCATAAAACTTCATTGTGTGATGGGACAGAAGTAAAGACAGGTGCCTCGGAAGAATCAATGGCAGGTAATAAAATAAGAAAAAAATCTAGGCAAAATCATTCACTTTTTGTAACATTATTTTGAGTACATAAGAATGGCCATCATGGGTCAAACCAAAGGTCCATCTAGCCCAGTATCCAGTCTGCCAACAGTGGCCAATGCCAGGTGCCCCAGAGGGAATGAACAGAACAAGTAATCATCAAGTGATCCATTCTTTTTCACCCATTCCCAGCTTATGGCAAACAGAGGCTAGAGATACCATCCCTGCCCATCCTGGTTAATAGCCATTGATGGACCTATCCTCCATGTACTTATCTAGTTCTTTTTGAACCCTGTTATAGTCTTGGCTTTTCACAACTTCCTCTGGCAAGCAGTTCCACAGGTTGACTGCGTTTTGTGAAGAAATACTTTTATGTTTGTTTTAAACCTGCTGCCTATTAATTTAATTTGGTGACCCCTAGATCGTGTGTTATGAGAAGGAGTAAATAGCATTTCCTTATTTACTTTCTCTACACCAGTCATGATTTTATAAACTGCTATCATATCCCCCCCTTATTCGTTTCTTTTCCAATCTGAAAAGTCCCAGTTTTATTTATTTATTTATTTATCTATCGAAGCTGTTCCATACCCCTTATTTTTGTTATCCATTTCTGAACCTTTTCCAATTCCAATATATCTTTTTTTAGATGGGGCAACCACATCTACATGCAGTATTCAAGATGTGGGCATACCATGGATTTATATAGAGGCAATATGATATTTTCTAACTTATTATCTATCCCTTTCTTAATGATTCCCAACATTCTGTTTGCTTTTTTGACTGACACTACACATTGAATGGATGTTTTCGGGAGGTCGGTGGGCGAGCATCAGCAGGAAAGCAGGTGGGGAGCAAGGAGGAGCCCCCTACCAGAACCTTACCCTCCCTCCAGCACCGCCTGCCCACCAGTGGGCCCCACTGATCAGTGCCTCTTGCTCCCTCTCAGCGCCTACCGCCTGCCACAGATCAGATGTTTCATGGTATCAGAAGGTGCTGGGGGAAGAAGAGGAGTGAGGGCTCAGCATGCTCAGGGGAGGGGCAGAACTGGACGAGGAAAGGTGGGGCAGGGCGGAGCAAGGGTGGGAAGAAGCAGGGCAGGGGTGGGGCGCTGGGAGAGAGGAGGAGTGAGGGCAGGGCCTGGGCAGAGCCAGGGCACGCATTAGAAACTCGGCACCCATGTCCCAGGCCCCACTCCCCCCTAGGAACAGCCCTGCCTACTG
Organism: Chelonoidis abingdonii; assembly: GCF_003597395.2. Taxonomy (NCBI): domain Eukaryota; kingdom Metazoa; phylum Chordata; order Testudines; family Testudinidae; genus Chelonoidis; species Chelonoidis abingdonii. The sequence goes on from NC_133769.1 coordinate 37,891,790, forward strand.
CTATGTTCTTAGTAGTCGAGCATGGACATGCTATCTATAGAGATTCTATGGTCCATTGGTCCATTTCAGATTTTTACTTCATTTGATTCTTTCACATATAGTGCCACTCCCCCACAAAAATGACCTGTTCTCTCCTTTTGATATATTTTGTACCCTGGTATTACTGTTTTCCATTGATTAATTGAATGAGACTTTTTTTCATTTGGCTGTTTCTTATCAGATCCTACCTGTATTTTATCATCTTCCATCCTCTTCTCCTTAATAGGACATGGGGAATCTCCATTTATAGATCCTCCTCTAAGGGATGTTCAAACCACTTGCTCCTCTGCACCAGTCAGCTTTCCCCCAACCCTTCATTTTAAAACTGCTCTACGACCTTTTTAATTTTAAGTGCCAGCAATCTGGTTCCATTTTGGTTTAGATGGAGTCAATCCTTCCTGTATAGGCTCCCCCATCCCAAAAGTTTTCCCCAGTTCCTAATAAATCTATTCCTGTCCTCCCTACACCATCGTCTCATCCATGCATTGAGACTTTGCCTGTCTAATTGGCCCTGTGTGTGGAACTGGAAGCATTTCAGAGAATGCTACCATAGAGTTCCTGGACTTCAATCTCATACCTAGAAGCCTAAATTTGGCCTCCAGGACCTCTCTCCAATCCTTCTCTATGTCATTGGTACCTACATGTACCATGACCACCGGCTCCTCCCCAGCACTACACCTAAGTAGAGTAGTTTTTATTGAATGTAATTAACACAAAGTTCTGTGTCTGAGTTACCTGACGATTCTGAATCTGTACTATGTAGATGTATTCCCATTCTAAAGTCCTAACCAGTCCAGATGTAATTCCATTTTCATCAGTGGAGCTGCATGGAACTATGCTGATTTACATCAAGTGAGGATTTACATCCACTGTAGTTATGTCAATCTTCTGAGTCTTCTGGCTGACTTTTTAGTCTTCTGTTATTAACACTTTGTATTCACACTGAAGACTGACTGTGCTAACATGATCACCAAGAGTTTTCCCTTAAGATGTTTTGTAAATTCAGCTGGGTGAAAATTATCTTGAGGAACACTGGACTGACATTCATACTGGTCAAATGATTTTCATTTGAGTTGAACTTTAATGTTTATTAACAAATTCAAAATTATAGCATCATATCATAGGATTGGTTATAAGTGACAGTTCATTCTTTGGACAAGGGACTAAAACAAGTGCTAAAACTAATCAGAATGGCATATTTTGACACTTCCCAAGGTGTCTTTAGGTTTATGATTTAGGATTATCTCTACATGACAGATATCGTCACCCTGTTGTTTCAAGTCTTGAACATTCCCTCATGAGAGGGCTTTTAAGAAAACAAACAAACAAAATATCTTGTGTAGAAAAAAAAGTCCACCATTGTCCCCATGCAATCTATTCAAATTCTTCAGTTTGGAGTGGAGTTTGACTCCCCCTGGCTGAAGCATAAGGCTTCCACCCATGAATCTGGTTCTTCAGGGAGCCTCTGGAACCAAGGGCTTGTCTGTGGAGGCCATTTGCCACAACACTCTGTCCTATCAGCTAATTTCTGCATCCCCTCCCAGCATAGCCCTCAGTGAGGACAAAACCATCCTTTGGAAAGGGTGGCTGTGCACCATGTGGTAGAAAGAAAACTGTACAAATTAATGCTGATTATGGGCCTGATTCAAACCTCACTGAAGTCAATGGAAAGTCTCCCGCTGACTACACTGTGCTTTGGATCAGGTTCTATGTCTGCAGTAACTTACACCAGTTTTGTTGGAAGAGAAGAATTTTTGCAGCAGTGAAAGGAAACTCAGATCTATGTGCAACTGCCCCACTTTGAGGAACTGACAGTAGTGCTGATATATTCAAAATGTGTAGTGCAATAGGAGACAGATTACATATCACATGTGCTTCACTGGTGGTTGATGTCACCCGTTTTAGTCCAAAAGTGCCTTACGTGGCACCTAAATTTGGTGTCCCCTGTCTTATTTTAGAAAATATTTTCATGACTCCTTATTTCTGATGTAAATGGAGGTTAGAGAAAGAGGCACTTAAACTAAAGGGATGTCATTCTAAATTTACTGGGTGAATATTTGGTAGTGTCTTTCATTTTGGATCTTTGTCCTACAGCTGGGCCTGGACAAGGCTGAGAGATATGGGAGACAGGGTGAGTTACAATCTCAAGTTCCCTACTCTCCTGCACTTGACTTTTAGTTACATGCTAGGCGTCAAAGACTGAGGGAGCAAAGTTCTGATAGAGCCATTCTTTCAAAACCATTGTTCCACCACGGTGGAAAAGAAATTAAAATATTATATTAATACTGATGAGCCCATGTCTTGATAAATTTCTTTCTAAGTTGGGATGTACAAAGAAAAAAATTTTCATACTTAAAAAAAAAACCTTCAAAGACATTTAAAAAAAAAAAATACCATAAAAAATTTATGGCCAGTCTGAGTTTTTGTATACCAAATTTTAGCGCCAAGCAAATTTTTATAGCTGAGCTATAAACCCTTGAAAAGCAATCTTTGTAATGGAAATGATCACATAGCCTCAAGTATAGCAGCACCTCTGAGCATACAAATAATAAATACACCTTGACTCTGAAACAAATTTATGAGGATAGTTTTTCTCCAACAGTTCACTTCAAGCTCAGACAAAGTTGGGACGCCTGGCTTTTGAACTCTTTAATCATAATACAGCAATTAAAAGTGAAGGCCACAAAAATAAAGCAAATTGATTGTGAATTTAAATATTTAAAACAAGAGAAGGCTTAATTCTAGAAAATCATATTGGAAAGATAAAATGAATTGCTAGAAAAGCTACCATTCCTATGGAAGGTGATTTATTATTATTTACTATTACAGCTATTGATTTACCATAAAAGTAGAGACTGATTTTATTGCTTAAATTAACTTGTGGAAATGTGACTTGAGCTATAAACAACACTGGTTAACTTAAGTTATAAATAACTTTTAATGAACAAGCATATTGATAATAAATTTATGAAAAAAGTTAGGAAATAAAACCTGTAAAATCAATTTATAATGTACTCTACCAAGAACAAATCCTATACCTTTTTATGATGCAAAAAGGGAAAGCTTACTGATATTTTTTTTGAAAAGGCTAGCAGTTCTAAACAAACCAATAAATACATGTTCTGTGTTCATTACACTCTGTTTCTAGATTTTACCTATAACTCACAAAGAAACCTCTCTACCTAGAAAGGTTTCTGGACTATGGAGATACAAATATGTAGAAACACTGTAAATATCCTTTCTTGCAATAAAAAACTCACACTTATGATGGATTTGTACATCACCCTATATAAAAAATAGACAAAAATCATGAATATTATGTAACAGAAGGAGAAGGAGAACCAAAGGAAAAAGGTTAACAACAGGACAACATATTCAAGTACTTTCAGGATATATTTACATTGCAGTCTAGAGCATGCCCCCCATTGCAGGTCATACACTAGCTTTGCTCAGGCTAGAATGCTTCAAGTAACAGCGTGGATGTCGTGGCATGGGCAGCAACACAGGCTAACCACCTGTAGATGTACACAGTGGTCAGGTGGGTTTGTACTGAGGTAGTTAGCCTCTGTTGCCACTTTTACTGCCACAGTCGCACTGCTATCTTTAGTACATTTGCTCAAACAAAGCCATTACATGTCTATCTTCCTCAGCTGAGTGGCATGCTCCCAGCTGCCATGTGTACATACCCTTAGATCTGTCAGACACTACACATTTTAAAACTGAAATTTGCTGTTGCTGCTGCTGTTAGGAAAAACAATTCTCCTCTAGCTCCATATTTCAGTCCCATGAGTTTTTTTGAGAACAGTAGAAATTAATAAATAATAACAAACTATATTTCTCAAGCGCTCCTATCATAAGCATAAATCCCAATTCTGAACCTTAGCGTTCAAAATGTGGGTGTCTGCATGAAACCTCCAAGCTTAATTACCAGCTTGGATCTGATAGCGCTGCCACCAGACAAAAATTTCCAGTGTTTGGCTCACTCTGGTCTCCCCAAAACCTTCCCTGTGGGACCCCAAGACTCAGATGCTCTGAGTCTTACCACAAAGGGAAATAACCCCCCTCCCCTTGTCTTCGCTTTACTTCGTCCCCAGGCTTCCCCTCCGTGGGTTATCCTGGAAGATTACTGTACTTAAACTCCTTGAATTACAAAACAGAGAGGGCAATTTACCTTCCCCCCTCCTTCTTTTTCCCCCTCCCAGTCTTTCCCTGAGAGAGACCGTAATCCTGGCACAGGGATTTCTATCCCCTAGAGCCTCACTTAGAAAAGAAAATCCAACAGGTTTTAAAAAGAAAAGCTTTATATAAAAAGAAAGAAAAGACATAAAAATGCTCTCTGTATCAAGATAACAATATACAGGGTCAATTGCTTAAAAGAAAAATATGAATAAACAGCCTTATTCAAAAAGAAATACAATTTAAACATCCCAGCAACTACACACATGTAAATACAAAAAAAACAATAAAAGCCTATTGTTTTTCTACAAAAGCCTATTGTTTTTCTACCTTTGTACTCGCAACTTGGAAACTGAAGATTAGAAGCTTGAAGATAGAAAGATCCCTCTCATAGCCGAGAGACAGACAAAAGACGCACACAAAGGGACACACATCCAAACATTTCCTCCCTGAGCTTTGAAAAATCCGGTTTCCTGATTGGTCCTCTGGTCAGGTGTGTGGTTCCCTTTATTAACCCTTTACAGGTGAAAGAAACATTAACCCTTAGCTATCTGTTTATGACAGCTCCTTATCCGGCAATTGTAATATAGAACCCTTGCCACACCTGCAGGAAGTCCCAGCTGAAGATACTTCTTCCCTCCAGTTTCCTGAGCACCAGGAGCTGTCAACGTGGGCCAGATTATCAATCTCTTGTGCATATTGGTGAGCAGTTATTCATACAAACAGTCTCCTCACTGTCTCCAGTGGAACTACTTGAGGGACTAATAGCTCACCAGTGGGAATCAGGGATTCACAGTTTGTCCCCATGACTGAAGTAGATAGGTGCACCTTTATCTTTCATGGAGCCCTCCACCAAACTTCCATTTCTTTGGGTCCCATGTGTCTGGCCACTTCATTTTTCTCTCACAAGCTCTCATAGTGAGCCTGAATTTATGCTATTAGCTGGGCAACATGGAATGAGGGCACATTGGTGCAGCAATCAGGGGTTTTCAGATGAACTGAACACCAAAATTCAAACTGAAGTCAACAGGAGCACTAAGTGCTCAGCAACTCTGACAAAAATCAGGCCCCACCCTGGGGGTGTGTATGGTCGTCCACACAAAAATTTAAAAACCCCAAGTGAGAGGCCACTTTGGAAAATGTAGACCAAACCCTTCTCAGCAGCTGGTCTTGAGCTGTGAAGTACAGTAACCTCACAACGATTCCAAATAAAGTTGCTCCCTTCTGGATGAAATACAAGAATCTCTTTGCACAGCATTCTAATAACACGGAGAACACCAAAAGAGAACCTAAGGCTAGACTTCCTGGGGAATGTATATAATTGCAATAAAGTGCTCAGGTACCACAGCGATAAGTGTGATATAAATAGATTTGTCAAATTTAATGCAGATGCTTAATGTTATTTTACTGTGAAGCGACTGGATTTTCCCCTCCCCCACACCTCCAGCCCCAATGTTAAATTAAAAAAGAAGAAGAACTCTATCTTTCTTGGAAGGATATGAGAGATAAGATAATTGTAAAAACTCAATGAACTGTGACAGCTATTTTGATTTTAAAGTCTAGTTTTAAACTGTATATTATTTACCACAGAACCATTATAGTCTGTCATGTCACAGGTACCGTGACACAGGCACACTAAATCCATACACTAAAGTTCTTCATGAAATGTGCTTAGTAGATGATTTCACATGGGCAATAGCTGATCTTCTAAGCAAAATCATTCATATTAACTTGTTTTTAGGCTTCCTCTAAATCTTAACAGACTTGTTTATTATGCAAAATTGATGTTCAGATAACAAGGCATATTTGAATTACACAAGTGCAAAAGAATCTGGAGACACTATTACAGTGTGGGGGGTGGGGGGGTTGTCAGTGCTTCTGTTGATTTGTGTAGCCTCTTCATTAGACTTCATACAGATATCATATAGATCTATTTTATTTAAACATTATTTTTCATTACAGCAAGCCCCAAATGTGATCATTGTGCGAGGCTTTGTACATACACAAGGCATTTTATAGAACCTTACTTTCAGAGCCCAGCTTCCACTTGTCCTAAAGCAACTTTGCACATGTACATACCTGCCCAAACTCGTTTCCAGAAATAACATCCATACGTGTAGATGACTGAAATCCAGTCGTTGTTTCACCTCTTCACAAAGAGACATCTAAATTGTATCACCTGCATAAGCAAGTATTAGTGAAGGAAGGATGTACATGAAGGGGTGGATACAAATTTTGGATACTAAAGTAGTTGAAGCACAAAGGAGTAACATTTTCAACAGTGCCTAAGTCATGAGGTGTCCGAGAAGCATTTTGACAGGGATTTAAACACTTAGGGCCAGCTTGTCAAAAATGTTTATGCACCTTAAGATGCCCAGTGGGATGCTCAAAAGCACTCAAGTGAGGCACCTATTTCAATGGTCCAGATCCTCAAAGGTATTGAAGTGTTTCTCCACTGAGCATTGCAATGCCTAACTCCTAGGCACTCACCACACCACCTAATGGAATCCTCAGCCCTGGGCTGACCGTGCAATGTCTCGAGAGACTTAAGTGCCTAAGAAAGGTGGGGAGGTGGACACCTCCTAAAATAGCCAGGAGTGAAATTCTGAAGAGAGGAATGGGAAAAGAAGAAGAGTTTAAGCATCTAAACAGCTAACCTGATGTGGCTGGCTGATGGGTCAGAAATAGGCACCTACCTTTGCTCAGGTTCTTCAGCTGCAAACCCTGACCTGAAGTTAGTGACCTAAGCCATAGAACACGCCTAAGCAGCCAACCCCTCTTCCTCCCACTCACACTGGATCTCTCTCTCATATTCATGCTGCATTTACCTATCCCCTGGCTGCCTTTTGTGCTAATGCTATACTGCCTCTGCACCTGTCAGTGGTCTGCAGCTAGCCCTCCTGCTGCTAGGTATCAGTTTTTAGGCATGCTCAGAGCACACCCTACAGGACCATGCCCTGCTGGTAAGATAAGTGTTCCCCTGTCTAGTTTGAGAATCCACATTCAGGGCATCAAGGGCTTCATCTTGAGCTCAGGCTCCAAGCAGGGCTTAGGCAGCAGAAATTTAGGTGCTTAGGGATTAGGTGACAGCTGAATGGCTGTTTTGAAAATGTCTGTAGCATCTGAATGATGAAATTAGGGCACCTAAAGAGGCAGAGCAGCACCTAAATATCTTTGAGAATCTGGGCCCAGGCACCTAACCTACTTAGGTGCTTTTGTAAATCCCACTAGGTGCGTATCTGCACTATTAGGCTGTAAATAGCTTTGAAAAAAATCTGACCCCAAATGCCTAAGTCACGTTTGACAATGGGACTTTGGTGCTTTTGAAAATTTGACCCAAAGTTCTCTTGCATCACTGTACTGAAAATAGTATAATTACCTGAACAAGGCAGCAGAGAAATAGAAGAGGTTCAACTGAGGCTGCACAAAAAAACAAGCCCTTAATTGCCAGTATATTGTCTTCTAACACAAGAGCATTATATTTAAACAGCTTCTGTTCCAGCAATTTTTAGGTTTTTTAGTATAATAGCTACTTCTATTTTTCCTGGACCATTATTTAAGTGTAGGGCAGATGTCCAGTGCAGGCACTCTGTAGGAAAGGTATACAGTAATCAGATAAATGTCATGGAAAGGACTTTAAAAGAGGTGTTCATTAAAGGGGAGCAGTTGGGGACTCCTATGGTTCATATGGCAGGGAGCCAACCCCCCATTCTTATAGCCCACCTTACCCCTCCTATGAAGGGGGGATGGATGGTAAGGTCCCAGCAATGGTTTTGCTGGAGGGACCTGGATGGAAAAAGAGGGGGAGCTGGTGGAAGCCCCCAGGTATGACAAGGTCCTGGCAATGGATTTACTGGAGGAATCTGGATGGAATAAGATGGGGAGCTGGTTAAAACCCCCTGGGTAATTATGAAATAAACTTGAAGTTATCTGCACTGTACACTTATCTGCAGGGTAAATCCTAGACCTCTAATAATAAAGTTATGGCCTGATTAAACCCATGTCAAATGTCTGCTGTCCTTTTGGTATGGCCAGATAACTGTGTTAATAAAACTATTATAAACATGGAAAGTTTTTCTTAAGTGTGTGTTGCAAGTGTGCGTTGCAAGTGTGCATCTTGAGGTTGCCAACTAAACTTTAATTCGTATAATACTGAGCCTGATCTTGGGACAAGAATCTACCGAACCTCAGAGTGTTAACTGAGAATTCTTAAGTAATCAATATAATTCACACACAATCAACAGAACAAGCAACACACTTCCTAGTCCTGCTCTGATAACAGTGCATAATTTGAATTGGTCGCTGAGGGTCACTGTTCTCACAAACTCAGGAAAAATTTCAAAAAAAGGGAACGAATTTACATAAAAAACATGAGCTGATCCACTGTCTGCCCCTTCTCTAGCACAATGCATATGTATGTGCATAGAAAATAAACGTAGTGACAAACCTATGGAAAATGAGCTAGGAAAACAGAAATTTAAAGGTGAATTATGGATCTTCAAAATCCTATTGCTGGCTTTATTACTTGCATTTATATCAGAGCTACTACATCACTTGCCAATACTAGTATCAACAAAGGTTATGTGGTGGGTTTTTATCTGCAAAAGCATTAGAACCTGAATTCCACTTAATGTTCCAAAGTACGATTTGCTGTAACGATCCCTCTCTTAAATGTCTGCAGAGTGCACATTTTTGACCCATTCTCATTATCATACCTTGAAAGCTTTCTGTGATTTTCCTAGATTATGATTTCCACCTGCTTGCTAATGAACTGTATAGTCTTTTGGAATATTTTTCAGGAACACAAGAATTCAGGATTACATCAGAACAGTGGTCTGTCTACTCGTCACCAACCGTGGCTGTTGTCAGGTGCTTCAAAGGAAGCATCTAATTGTATACATTGTCTGCCTATCTAAAAGCATGATATTATTTTTATCATCCTCATCCTCTTTCCCTGCCTTTCTTCTTTTTGTGTTTTGTCTTTTGATGATAAAATGTTCAGGGAAGGGACCATATTTTATGCAGCAGCTCACACAATAGAGACTCACCCCTGACTGTGGCTTTGGAAGCTATATGCAACGCATAAATAAAGAATACAAGGAAGAAATTTTTTAAAAATATTAAATATGATAATTATTGTATACTTTGTTTAGCAGTGCAGCAGAGTTGAATCCCAACATGCACAGGCAGTCAAATATAGAACCATACTTGGTTCTAAACATAGAATCATAGAAGTGTAGGGCTGGCAAGGACATCAAGAAGTAATCAAATCCAGCTCCCTGAGCTAAGGCAGGACCAATTATATTTAGCCCATCTCTGACAGGTGTTTGTCCAATCTTTTCTGAAAAACCTCAGTAATGGGGATTCCAGAACTTCCCTTGGAAGCCTGTTCCAGAACTTAAACTACCCTTACAGTAGTATCTAACCTAATTTCCCTTGCTGCAGATTAAAACCATTACTTTTTGTCCTACCTCTGGTGGATATGGAGAACAACTGATCCTCCTCCTCCTGATAACAGCCCTTAACATATTTGAAGACTGTTATTAGGTCTTACTCAGTCTTCTTTTCTCAAGGCTAAACGTGCCCAGTTTTTTTAACCTTTCCTCATAGATCAGGTTTTCTAAACCTTTTATAATTTTTGTTGCTTCCCTCTGGATTATTTCCATTTTATTCACATCTTTCCTAAAATGTTGTGCTCAGAATTGGACACAGTGATCTCTCTAGCTAAGGTCTCACCTCTGACTAGAGTGGGACAATTACCTCCTGTGGCTTACATACAACATTCATGTTAATACCCCCGCCCCGCCTCCAAATGATATAAATCTTTTTTGCAATAGCATCACATTGTTGACTCATATCCAGTTTGTGATTCACTATAACCCCCAGATCCTTTTCAGCAGTACTGCCACCTAGCCCATTATTCCCCATTTTGTTGCTGTGCATTTGTTTTCACCTTCCTAAGTGTAGAACTTTGCACTTATCTTTACTGAATTTCATCTTGTTGAATTAAAACAAATTCTCAATTTGTCAAGGTTATTTTGAATTTTATTCCTATCCTGCAAAGTGCTTGTAACCCCTCCCAGCTTACTGTCATCTGCAAATTTATAAGCGTCCTCTCCACTCCGTTATCCAAATCATTACTGAAAATATTGAATAGTACTAAATGCAGGATTGACCCCTGTGGGACCCCTCTAGATATGCCCTCTCAGTTTGACAGGCAACTATTGATAATTATTTTCTGAGTACAATCTTTCAACTGATTGTGCACCCACCTTATAGTAATTAAATCTAGACCACATTTCTCTAGTTTGTCTGTTTATTTTAATGGGCACATCATGATACATCATGGCTACTGCTTCCCTCCTATCTACTAGGCCAATAACCCTGTCAAAGAAGGAAATTAAGTTGGTTTGTCATGATTTGTTCTTGCCAAACCAAGCTGGCTATTCCTTATAACCCTATTATCACCCAGGTGCTTACAACTTGATTGTTTAATGATTTGTTCCAGTATCTTTCCAGGTATCAAAGTTAGTGTGGACAGCTCTCTACTCACTATAATTTTTTCATATTGCTTTGAGAGTATGAGAGATCGTTCTACTTCCTTTGGTTTCTAGCTTTGATAGGGACCAATCACATGGCTGCTGGCTGCATGAAACAACCACAGACATCACTGGGCCCAGAGTGTGCCTTATGGTTTTTAATGCTGACATGTGGCTGCCCAAGTTACATCGCTGACTAGACATACTATATTTGAGTGTATTTTCCATTGTACAAGCTTGTTGCAGAGAATAGCAAAGCATCATTTTTTAGTTTAATACTGCTAAAATATTTTGAATGGATGTTACTGTATTGACTTGTTACCATGCTAGATTCTGCAGAACAAACTGGTTCCTGTTAAGTAGCCTGAAGGGCCGAAGTGCACGATACGAAGAAGCTGTTTTTCATGACAGTTTAGCTCTGTCTTCTATGCATTTTACTACAGATGTTTTATCTGTCGTTATTGCTGCAATGCAGCTTTGTAACACAATTCTGTTTTCTCTATCGTCTTTCATACATAATGTATAACAAATAAGTTAAATAAAATATGTAAAAAAAAAAGACATATGAGATAAAATTCCATAAAATATGCAACAAAAACTTCCCATATGTGGAGTATACCCTTTAGGTTCACTACAAACGGAGACCCTCAGAGAAGGGGTATCATTTATTGTTTATAGCATGGTAGTGCCCAGAAATGCGAAATGAGATTAGGCCCCATTGTGCTAGGCACTATACAAATACATAGTATGAGACAGTCCCTGCCCTGGGGAGCTTCCCTCTAAAGCTGGATTTTCAAAGGAGCCTAAGAGAGTTGGATGTCTACTCCCACTAAAAGTCAATGAGAGTTGGGCATCTAATTCTCTTAAGTTTCTTAAAATGCTTAGAGCCGGTGGTTCTCAAACTTTTGTACTGGTGTCTCCTTTCACATAGCAAGCCTTTGAGTGTGACCCCCCCCTTATAAATTAAAAAACACTTTTTAATATATTTAACACCATTATAAATGCTGGAGGCAAAGCAGGGTTTGGGGTAGAGGCTGACAGCTCATGACCCCCCCCCATGTAATAACGTTGTGACCCCCTGAGGGGTCCCACCCCCTAGTTTGAGAACCCCTGAGGTAGACAAAGAAAGTATTATCCCTATGTTACAGATGGGACACTGAAACATGGAGATTAAGGGAAGATTTGGAAAGGCACAAATGACAGTTAGGCACCTAACTGCCATTTGCACCTTTGAAAACTTCCCTCTAAGGCTATGTCTACTCTATGAGCTAAGGGTGTGAGTCTCCTGCTTGTGTACACAAGCTTGTGCTGCTTTCATCGAAATGGCACACATTTAAATAGCAGTGTAGCCATGGTAGCAGCAGCCAGATGAGTCGTGCCAAGTACAAACCTGACAGACTCCACGGCTGTGTTACCATTTATACTCTGACTAGCTCAAGTATGTGTACGCAAACAGGGAAAACACCATCCTAGTTCATAATGTAGACATAGCCTATGTGACACCTCCAAAGTCATATATGAAGTCTGTGGCAGGGCCTGGAACTGAGTACAGCTCTCCTGAGTCCCAGCCTACTGTCTTAACCATGAGACCAAGCCCATCCTTTCACAAAAAATACATTGCAAACTAATTGCTCCAGAACTTTTAAAATTTCAAGCTCATTTTGATCCAGGGATAGGGAAAGATTCCAGCTTGGCTTTATTTTGACCAAAGCTATTGACCCATCTCTAATTCTAATGCAGATTTCCATGTTGTATAAGTTCTTCTCTTCCTATTTGGATTTCAGTTTGCGATGATTTTCCAATCCCATATCTCACATTGTTTCCAGAACTGTGCAATTTCACACACAAATGGAGTGAATTGAGCACGGATTTACATCGTTAATCCTAAAATTCTTTAAAACTGAGATGTATTTGGAAAAAAAGCCCTCTGCCTCAATTTTAGAGTATATATTTTTATCAAAGTCTGCCATTGTTCCTATGTACCCAGGCTCCATTTACTTTGCTGATAGTTTCACAGGAGTGTTTTGTGCCTGCATGTGTCTTTCTCTGTGATGGTTGTATCACAAAACTGCTCTAGCCCCTGTGTTAGTTCAGGTGGCTGAGAAGGATAACACTAGCAAATGCCTAAGTGCTTTGTACAGAGCAGTGGGGAGCTGAACAAGCAGTTCAGATGAACATGTCTTCTCTAATCAGTATTTTAAGAAACTCTTCATTTAAAGCCATTTGTGGTTGACTTTGCACAGATGTGAAAAGGAATGGGGGGGAGCAGGAGTCAGCTGCAGTGTTGCTGGAGGGTGCCAGGGCTGCACATAGGTGATGCTAGCAGTGGAGCTAGCCTCCTCAAAAGAGGTGGGAATGGAAGCACTGAACTATGTACCAGCAGTAGAGCTGACAAGGCGTGGAAAGGAACAAACATTGCCCTCTCTCCCATGGTGATGGAGCTGTTGCTTGGCTTCCAGGAGCTCCCAGAGACAGCCAGAATTGCTCCTGCAGCATGTCCCTACCAACCTGTACAATACTCACTGGGGCTCTAAGCCACAATCTGGCCTTTCATTTCAAGGTTTTTCAACAGAAGTGGGGGCCTCTTTCTATATCACTTGTACAATAGACCATGCTCCCTGCCTTTGTGCCCCAGTTTTGACACTTGTGCTTTTGCTTTCCCTTCCCACATCTCCTATCTTGTGCCCGCAACAGTTCCATTCCCTTTGTGTCTGTAAGCTACTTTCCTCCTCTTCTGTGCACTTCTCCTCTCCTGTGTGCTTCCAGTTCCCATCCTCTTGCATGTTCCCCTTGAGTCTCTGGAGTCTGGGGGCTGTGCAGTGTTCCCAGGACACCTCCCACGCTAATGTTGGCATGCTGGTACCATGAGAGTGAAGTCAGCCTTTAGAATTACATAAATGTTACAACAAAAAACTCACACAGATACAGACAAACAGACAGAAATCATCTTCCTCTCCAACTGCAAACAGATGGACATCATACCAAATGTGCTGAAGGTAAAAAATCCATTGCAATCCACATACTACACTGACTATGGTGAGAGACTGTGTCACACACTCTCAAAGAAACTGAGGAACCACCTCATCAGCATCCTGTACAGCAGACAGGAGAAGATCAAGAATGAGCTCTCAAAACTGGAGGCTCTCATGCAAAACCAACCTCCACACAAACTTCCACATGGCTGGATTTTACAAAAATGAAACAAGCCATTTACAACGCACACTTTACTTCTTTACAGAGGAAAAAGGACAGTAAACGATCTAAACCCCTACATGCCACAGGTACCCTCAGCTCACCTAACAATATTGTTAATCTAGCTAACCATACACTTAGCACAGCAGAAGAGTCTGTCCTATCTCGAGGACTCTCTTACTGCCCCACCATCCCCATGAACATGATACAGTTCTGCGGTGATCTGGAAGCCTACTTTCGTCATCTTCGACTGAAGGAATATTTTCAACACACCACTGAACAGTGCACTGACCCACAGGAACCCTCCTACCAAATCTACAAGAAGAAGAATGCTGCATGGACTCCTCCTGATGGTAGAAATGACAGACTGGACCTATACATAGAATGCTTCTGCAGATGTGCACAGGCTGAAATTGTGAACAAACAACATCACTTACCCCATAACTTCAGCCATACAGAATGCAATGCCATCCACCGCCTCAGAAACAACTCTGACATTATAATCAAAGGGGCTGACAGAGGAGGTGCTGTAGTCATAATGAACAGGTCGGGTTATGAACAAGATGCTGCCAGGCAACTCTCCAATACCACATTCTACAAGTCACTATCTTCTGATCCCACTGAGGTATACCAAAAGAAACTACACCATCTGCTCAAGAAACTCCTGGCTATAGCACAGGAACAAATCTACACAGACACTCCCAGAGCCCCAACTAGGAGCATTCTATCTGCTACCCAAGATCCATAAACCTAGAAACCCTGGATGCCCCATCATCTCAGGCATTGTCACTCTTACAGCAGGATTATCTGGCTATTTGGACTCTCTCCTCAAACCCTACGCTACCAGCACTCCCAGCTATCTTCAAGACACCTCCAATTTCCTGAGGAAACTAAAATGCATTGGTGATCTTCCTGAAAACATCATCCTGGCCACCATGGATGTAGAAGCGTTTTACACCAATATTCCACATGAGGATGGACTACAAGCTGTCAGGAACAGTATCCCTGATGAGGCCACAGCACGCCTGGTGGCTGAGTTTTGTGACTTTGTCCACACCCACAACCATTTCAGATCTGGGGACAACTTATACTTTCAAGTCAGTGGCATTGCTATGGGTACCCACATGGCCCCACAGTATGCCAACATTTTTATGGTTGACTTAGAACAATGCTTCCTCAGCTCTTGTCTCCTAGCACCCCTCCTCTACTTGTGCTACATTGATGACATCTTCATCATATGGACTCATGGAAAGGAGGCCCTTGAAGAATTCCACCTGGATTTCAACAATTTCCATCCCACCATCAACTTCAGCCTGGACCAGTCCACACAAGAGATCCATATTCTGGACATTATAGTGCAAACAAGTGATGGTCACATAAACACAACCATATACTGGAAACCTACTGACCACTGTACTTACCTACATGCTTCTAGCTTCCATCCAGGACACACATTGTCTACAGCCAAGCCCTAAGATACAGCTGAATTTGCTCCAATCCCTCAGACAGAGACAAACACCTACAAGATCTTTATCAAGTGTTCTTAAAACTACAGTACCTACCTGGGGAAGTGTGGAAACAGATTGACAGAGCAAGACAGGTACCCAGAAATCACCTATTACAGGACAGGCCCAACAAGGAAAATAACAGAACCCTGCTGGCCATCACTTATAGTCCCCAGCTAAAACTTTTCCAGCACATTATCAGTGATCTATAATCTATCCTGGAAAATGATCTCTCACTCTCACAGACCTTGGGAGACAGGCCAGTCCTCACTTATGGACAACTCCCACAACCTGAAGCAAATACTCACCAGCAACTACACACCACTCTACAGAAACACTAACCCAGGAACCAATCCCTGTAGCAAACCTTGTTGCCTACTCTATCCCCATATCTACTCTAGCGACACCATCAGAGGACCCAGCCACATCAGCCACACCATCAGGGGCTCATTCATCTGCACTTCTACTAATGTTATATGTGCCAGCAATGCCCCTCTGCCGTGTACCTTGGCCAAACTGGACAGTCTCTATATAAAAGAATAAATGGACACGAATCAGACATCAAGAATGGGAACATACAAAAGCCAGTAGGTGAACATTTCAATCTCCCTGGACATTCTATAACAGATTTAAAAGTCACTATTCTTGAACAAAAAAACTTCAGAAACAGACTTCAAAGAGAAACAGCGGAACTAAAATTCATTTGCAAATGTAACACCATTAATTTGAGCTTGAAAAAGGACTGAGAAGGCTGGCTCATTACAAAAGCAGCTTTGCCTCTCCTGGAATTGACACCTCCTCATCTATTATTGGGAGTGTACGACATCCACCCTGATTGAATTGGCCCTGTCAACTCTGGTTCTCCACTTGTGAGGTACTCCCTTCTCTTCATGTGTCATTATATAATGCCTGCATCTGTAACTTTCACTCCATACATCTGAAGTGAGGTCTTTTTACTCATGAATGCTTATGCCCAAATAAATCTATTAGTCTTTAAGGTGCCATTGGACCTCTTGTTGTTTTTGTGGATATAGACTAACTTGGCTACCCCTGTGGTAAACGTCTGTCTCAAATCTGGACTTTAGCGTACAAAATCTGCGTGTTTACTGTGAACCTCCCCCAAGCTTATACCCAGCTTGGACCTTATCTCGCTGCCACCAACCAGGATTTTTAGGGTTCCTAGTCACCCTGAGTCACCCCAACCTTTCCCTGGGGGACCCCCCCAAGACCCAGACCCCTGGCGTCTCCCTAACTCTCATCCCAGCTCCCCCCCCTTTCCCTGGTGAGCGGGGCGATGCTAACTTCCTGATGTAAAATCCAAGAGAGCTATTCAAACCTCCACACACGGCCTATGCATACAAGCTAGTCAACAGCTGAACACACAGGAGATTCACCTTCCCTTGTCTCGTAGCAGAGAACTAGAGAAAGACCTCAAACACAAGAGAAGTAAGTTGATTGTTTCGGTCCTCTTCCCGTAGCCTGTTCCCCCCCTGGGGACCAATAGGACAGTCAACCAATATGTTCTCCCCCCCTCCTGTCCTCCTGTAGGAGACAGATACCTTATAAAAGAAATTCTATCCCTTTGCCTCACTAGAAAAGAAACTCCCACAAGTTTGTCAAAGAAACTTTACTATATAAAAAAAACGAAAAGAACTTACAATAACTTAAAACTCGCATTAAGAAATCAAATAAGGGAAGTATGGCTTATAAAATAGGAATAAACAGCTGACTTTAAAAGATAGCAATATAACCAGTCAGCAAATCAACATCCAGTAAATACAAAATTCAAGCACATTCACAGCCGAAATATCTTTGTTTCTTTTGTTACTCATACTGATATAGAAATATGAAAGAAGATGGAGTTATGAAGAAAACTTGTTTACTCACAGCCGAGATGAAACAAAGAGACCCAGAACAAAGCCAAAAAACCTCCAGAGGTTCCACCATTACTTTTGAAAAAGCCGGTTTCCTGATTGGTCCTCTGGTCAGGTGTTTGGTTCCCTTTGTAAACCCTTTACAGTAAAAGAAAATTAACCCTTACCTTACCTATCTACTTATGACAACCCCCTGATAGCTAAAGGTTGTCAGCAAAGCATCTGAAACCACACACATGCACACATAATTACTTATTTAAAAACTTCGTGACATATTTTACTCATTTTAAAGACATTAATTTGCTCTGGAACTAATAGTATCCTGTAGTTAACTTTAAAAACAGTCAGTAAAAAAACCTCTTAAAACAAAGTTCATAATGGAAATACAGTAATTCAGTCACAGTTACAGGAGAATGAATGTGACATTCTGCTAGCAGGGAACTGATAAAATTCCCCTTTATTCAAGATGTTTGCTTTCCTAAGTTTGTGTGATATGACCTTTTGTGGAGCTCATTATCTAATAAACCACTAACCTTTAAAATGTTTGAGCTAATTTACAGTAAAGATATTTAAAAGTTATCTTTATAGCCCCATAAGTTAAATGTACAATATTAAATATTATCACTAGGAGAGCCTCTGGAACATCCTGTAAAAGGACACTTTTATAGCTGGCCCTGGGGATGTCAGGCACATTCTGTAGACTTTGCTTCAGCTGAAATAATCGGGAAATACCACAGTGTTGTTCTAAGCTGGCAAAATCACAGCTAGAGATAAATGTTCTGCAGTTGAAGTTATCATTGAGCTGGTGACCACAAAACACAGAAAACAAAGAAAAACCCAACACATTTTAAAATGTAAAAGCTATTTTCAAACCCCACTAAGAGCTTAAACGTTGTGCCCATTCAAGAGCCCAGAAACTGCCCTTAACTTGGGATACCGGAATCCTAGATCTGGGCACATAGAAATAAGTGGAAGAAAGGATGGAGCCTTTGTTCTGCCCTTTTACTCATTGGCCAGCACAGCTGAAGAGGGACTTAATTACTTTCTGCTGGCATAAGAGGGAGAAGCAGAAGGTGCATTATGACTTGGAGTTATTTCTGAGTCAATGTGCCTCTTCTGCTACTGCAGCTTTCACACCACTCTCTGCACAGATCTGTCCTGCCCCAAAGTCAGAATCTAGCTCTGTTTTGTTGAGCAGCACACCTTTACATCAATCAGCCCCTAACCTCACCGGCTGGTTTTCTTGCTGGCTTTTCTTTCAATTAAATATTAGTTGAGCTCAAATAAAGCATTAATACGAAAAAATAACATATTGTATGTGAAGAGATATGTTAATGTGGTTATGAATATAAATGCATGAAAGTCAGGGAATATTAGTTTAAAAAAATAACACTTTACTCAGGATTGCAGAGTGGGAACTTGCTGTTTTATTCAACTGCACAGACTGGAGTGAGAAGGGAATGGGAAACTCCCACTTACAAAACAGGAAGCAAGGGAGGGGTGGAACATCGCTCTATCCCATAATACTCTAGATATGCCAGTTAATCTTATCAAGACGACTTTACTGAACTCCTAAATCAATCTACCTTGTGGCAAGAGGTGGCATAAGTGTCAAGATAATAGTTTTAGGTTGTATGAAATTAAATCTGTATTCCAGGCAACTATACTGCCCAGGCCCTACTTGTCACCTCACTGAAGGACTATCACCAAGAAGTCATCACAGAGCAATCTAGAGCCATCAGCTTGGAATGTCTCTAACCTGCTGGCCAAACCCCATGGAACAATGAATTTTCATTTCAATTTTCTGGGTTTCAATGACCCCCTCCCCCAAATTGTAGTCGAACATAGACACTTCCCATTAAAACACCACTTTCATCAAAAATAAAAAAAAACACTTTGAAGAAAATGTTTTGACCCAGAGCTGTTTGAGACTCTGTTAATGGCACTGCTCAATGTCACCGTCATTTTACAAAAGCCTTTTCTCCCTTTGTGTTTTTATTTTTAAACAACTTCCAGGGATGGCATATCTTGTTTCACTACCTGTTGGAAGGAATCCCAGGCTGAGTATCAGGGAAGTTTTTCAAGAGTATATTGGAACAATAGGACAAGGTGGAGGATTAGAGAGGAAAATTCTGCTCTTAGTTACAATAGAGGAAAGTCAAAGACTTTTTATTGATATAGATGAAGTTACTCTGGACTACCATAATGTAGAAGAGAGAAAAAAATTGACCCAACATTTTTGGCTATGTTGCAATGGAATGGAGAGGTGACTAACCTAATTGCCTTCTATGATGAGATAACTGGCTCTGTGGATGAGGGGAAAGCAGTGGATGTGTTATTCCTTGACTTCAGCAAAGCTTTTAATATGGTCTCACGTAATATTCTTGCCAGCAAGTTAAAGAAGTATGGGCTGGATGAATGGACTATAAGATGGATAGAAAGCTGGCTAGATCATCAGGCTCAATGGGTAGTGATCAATGGCTCCATGTCTAATTGGCAGCCAGTAACAAGAGGAGTGCCCCAAGGGTCGGTTCTGGAGCTGGTTTTGTTCAATATCTTCATTAATGATCTGGAGGCTGTCATGGACTGCACCTTCAACAAGTTTGCAGATGGCACTAAACTGAGAGGAGTGGTAGATACACTGGAGGGTAGAGATAGGATACAGAGGGACCTAGACAAATTAGAGGATTGGGCCAAAAGAAATCTGATGAGGTTCAACAAGGATGAATGCAGAGTCCTGCAGTTAGGATGGAAGAATCCCATGCACTGCTACAGACTAGGGACCGAGTGGCTAGGCAGCAGTTCTGCAGAAAAGGACCTAGGGATTACAGTGGACGAGAAGCTGGATATGAGTCAACAGTGTGCCCTTGTTGCCAAGAAGGCTAACGGCATTTTGGGCTGTATAATTAGGGGCATTGCCAGCAGATCGAGGGACGTGATCATTCCCCTCTATTCAACATTGGTGAGGCCTCATCTGGAGTACTTCTTGTAGCGTGGGGTCCAAAACTGGAGTTTTGGACCCCATGCTACAAGAAGGATGTGGAAAAATTGGAAAGAGTCCAGCGGAGGGCAACAAAAATTATTAGAGGGCTGGAGCACATGACTTATGAGGAGAGGCTGAGGGAACTGGGATTGTTTAGTCTGCAGAAGAGAAGAATGAGGTGGGNCAAGGAGAAGGTGAGGGAAGTGGGCTTGTTTTGTCTGCAGAAGAGAAGAATGAAGGGGGATTTGAAAACAGCCTTCAACTATCTGAAAGGGGGTTCCAAAGACGATGGAGCTCGGCTGTTCTCAGTGATGATAAATGACAGAACAAGGAGCAATGGTCTCAAGTTGAAGTGGGAGAGGTCTAGGATGGATATTAGGAAAAACAATTTCACTAGGAGTTTGGTGAAGCACTGAAATGGGTTACTTGGGGAGGTGGTGGAATCTCCTTCCTTAGAAGTTTTTAAGGTCAGGCTTGACAAAGCTCTGGCTGTGATGATTTAGTTGGGAATTGGTCCTGCTTTGAGCAGAGGGTTGGACTAGATGACCTCCTGAGGTCCCTTCCAACCCTGATATTCTATGATTCTATGTTGAGACATACATATTTACTGGACTCAAAAGTGCCTATGATTTGGCCTGTTAAGTTATTTTGATGATAAGTCCTTTTATGGTACATTCCATTATTGGCTAACTGTACATTTATGACTTTCTCTGTATGCTGCATCTGTTTTGATACCTGTCAACTAAATTGACCAGTTGTTTTCCACATACAATCCTTTTCAGTTGACCCATTCTAAGTACAGATACTTCCCAATAGCATAGAAGAAATCTTTTCAGTCTCAAGGACAGTGTTTTACCATCTTGCAGTCATGAAGATATCTAACCTCACCAGATAATACTACTT
The DNA here is from genome assembly GCF_003597395.2 of Chelonoidis abingdonii. Classification (NCBI taxonomy): domain Eukaryota; kingdom Metazoa; phylum Chordata; order Testudines; family Testudinidae; genus Chelonoidis; species Chelonoidis abingdonii. The sequence continues at coordinate 37,913,001 of NC_133769.1, forward strand.
TTACAAGACGGCTTCATTGTTGATCCTTCCTTCAGCCCTAACCCAGCCCTCTAGCAACAAGATAGTAGGCCAGGTCCTCAAACTGGGTTGGTCCCTTTGAACAAAGGGGCTGTATTCCACAAAGGCTCAGAGAAATGAACTGTTAGAGGGGAACTGGTTCTGTACAATTGTTAGACACTGTTCCTGGATCCCCTCAATTCCTGATGGAGGGCTGGTGTTGGATTTCCATTCCACCACAGCAATCCTCCGGCTTGAGGTCTGATAATAACCCTAAACTAGTCAAATAGCTTAAAGCTGACTGGGAGCAACTGCAAACATCATCAGGTCTGTGTTTTCCCTGAGATTCAAAGAGCCTTATCCATAACCTGATGCCGTTCTCACCCCATGCCTAGTGGAGATATAGTGCAGGAAAATCCGCCTCAACAGATCTCTTGTCCCAGAATTGATCTGACACAGGTCAGTGTCCCCTTAGCCAGGGATAACCCCAGAAAGAACTTTTCACATGGTTGCACAACTTACTTAATTTAAAATGTCATGATGGAGGGGCTGCCAGGCCAAATTTCATGAGTGACTCTTTGACCCCCATGCAGAGGGTCACAGTGACACTCTGGTTTGGATAAGAACCCACCCCACCAAGGGGCCAGCAGGCCAAAGCTGAGTGGCGCTGCAACCCTGCATGCCAAGTCACCATGCCATAAAGTTTGGGAGCCCCCTGGGGGCCTGAGGCACCTCCCCCCAGGTGGCCCTGTACTCAAGTGGTACACACAATGCATAACGTGTATGATTGCAGGCACCACTGCCTTTAACTTCTGTTCTTTTTATGTTAAGGTTTTCATGAATGCCAATGATGCATATGACTTCAGCAACCTCTGCCCTGGACATTAACTGGGCAATAATGACTGAGGTAACAGAAAGTAAGAGCTTCTCTCTTGAGTATCACCACATTGGCATATGTAGTTATCCAGCAGTAACCAAACTAACTTCAGCAGTCTTGATTCTCATGAGTATTACCCCATTTTACAGACGGGAAAGAAGAGACACAAAATAAGGCTAAGGTTGTTGCCCCAGATCACACGGGTCAGTTTTAGAGAAGGAATGGTATCTAGTGAAGGGTCTGACTGTGACAGTTTTGAGAGCATAATGAAAAATATGTCTGGACGCTGTCAGTGATAGATTTTTGCTGCAATATAGATGGTAAGGGAGAATGGGGGAAAGGGAAAATGTCTGTACTATAATCACATTCTATTTACATTCTCTTGCTCCACTATATGGTTATATTTATTTGTTTACAATTCCAAACAAAAACAAAAGATACTTCAGTCCTTTCAAAGCATTATTGTTTTCGATACCAAGCTGACACCACAATGAAGAAAGCTGGTAATGACTTCAATTCTGTATTCACATGTGAAAGAAAACATCTATTTTACAGGAATGAATTATGTACCAGCAGAGGCTATAGATCACAACCTATGAAATTAATGGACACATTACATTGGATACGCATGAAAGCACTGGAGACATAACAGGTCTAAAATGAACATTACAGATGAAGTAATTCAAAAGTGCTGCTGCTCCTGCTCTCTGTTTTGAAGACTATTTGTTAGAGACATATTGTATACACAAGCTCATGGCTTGATCCTGAAAACGGGCATAGTCATCTGGAGTTCAATGGGAGTACTCTATGTCATGTAAGTGTGTTTGCAGAATTGGTCCCTAAGAGATGAGATTGATTTTTTTTCCAAAGGCTTCACCCAATAACACACATTCTGCAACATTGACATCAAGAGATTATAAACCTTAAAGATTAAGATATACAAGTTTTTGACAAAATACCCCATTAAAGTATATAAATTATCCTTTGGTGGATGAACATGGCAAAACATGATGCATTGTTTTACTGCTGAAAATGTATTTGGGGTATTTATAGCTGCTGATTATGGCTAGAATGTTATTAAGGAATTTAATGAAAAGGAAGCAGCAACTCCACCATTTTTCTATGATACTATTCATATAGTTATAGAACCCTTCAAAAATAAATTAATAAATAATAATAGAGTTATGTCACCATTTGCTTTAAACAGGGGCCCCAGTTCTAAACTTGGATATACCAGAGTCCATTTAATAGGTGCAGAAAAAAACTCACTCATTTAGGCAGCACTATTTCCCACCCTGGATGCCGCTAACCACCTCAGGGGCTCTGTCCTGCAAGAGTGACTCCTGGGAATTCAAGGCACTCATCAGGCTGTTCCTACAACACTCACTAATGTTGCATACATTTTTGCAGGACCATTCAGAGATGAGATTGTTTTTCTTTTCCAAGATCTTGATAACCCAGCCCCATTTATCAGCAATCCTGCAAATCCCACTGACCCCCTGGTACTATAAAGCCCAGAAGACCTTGGTTCTGCACTGGAAATGAACCAGTCTAGGCCTGTAGCCTCCCTTAAATGTCCTGTCATTCCTTCTTATGAAACAAGAGTAATTTTTCTTCTGTTCCATGGTTTCTCCACACCCAAATAAAGGGGGCAAAAATCCAGTATGCAAGTCAGTTCACCCATGGCTATCCCTGCGCTCCGACAACCCACACCTCACACTGCCCATCCCACCTCTTTGTTTGTATGAAGGCACTGGATGTGCAAAAGAATCAGAGGAAAGGAGTACTCTGCATTGCTATTTACATAGGTGAGGTGCTAGTCCATACCTGATGTGCCTCAGCACTAGCTATGGTGTGCACAGCTGCTTTGAATCCTCTTTACCGTACAAGGTTGTGAAGGGTTTGTGCAGGTTTTAAATTACTGGGTCAGTGGAAGGCCATCAGAGATGGATTTGTCCCATTATAACTATTGGCTTCACACAGTTTTTGGCTCAGGTGGAAATTTGCTTGCAAAACTTAGTCAAAACCGCAGCATATTTTGGTAGCTAACGTGACTCTTAAGTTTGTTGTTGCTGTGACTTTGATGCTCTAACAATAACCAGGTTTCTTTTGAACTAGATTGTACAATAGTTGCTAAGACAGCTGAACACTTAACTCATGTAAGTAGTCAGTGGTACCACACAGGTGAGTAATTGTTCACTCACATAATAGTTGCACAACCTAGCCCTATATATTAATAATGAAATTTTGTTAGGATGATATCCATGCTAACATTTAAAATTTAGCTATCTTGCCTCTACAGGTTTGCTATTCAGATATGGGACTAGTGAGTTTCTCTTTATTAACTTTAAAATAACTACATATTGTTGATTGACTCAGTATATAGCAATAACTCTTTCAGGACAATAATAATGCATTATATTGAGCATCTGCTTGCTGATCTCTCCAGGCTGTGGATCCATAAGAATTATAATATATTATGTCAACATTTTGCCTTATTAATGTTTTATGAGGCATTGGTTTCTATCTGTGCCACAGAGTTGCAATCAACAGGCCTCAATGCACTAAAACATTTTCAAAAAGAGATCCCTGGAAACAGAATGTAAAGTAATGAAAAAATGGCTTTTTTTAACTTTATTTTATTTTGGTGTCAGGAGGAAGAAGAGTCCCAAATTCCTAAATTTTATGTTCTTTTTTCACAGTTTACTACTGTTCAATATTTAAATATTCTGAAGGCTTTGTATAGGGCCTAATTAATTCCATTGTAATCACTGGAAAGACTCCTATTGGATTGCGTGGGCATTGGAAAATGCTCTAAATACCTAAGATTAGACAGATAAATAGATTAGATGAAAAAGCATGACAATTAAACATTAAAATTAGTTTGAATAAGTGATTGAATAAGGAAACTGAGAAATAACAGTATTCAGACAACCTACAACCTAGCTTTTTCAGCACATGTGGCATTTAATACCGATCACACTTTGAAATGCTGCAGTTCTCAGTCACAAAGAAGGTGATTTAAGGACAGAAGGCATCCTAAATCTCAAAAATCTTTACTTTTGTTAAATCATTTCACAATATTATCACTGAAACAGGGGTTTGTTTGCTTTTTCTTTGTTTGCATGTTTTATTTCTCTCAGCTTAGAATATGAAAAAGACCAAGTAGTTATTCTTTTGCTGATAACCAGTGTTGCAGTGTTTGAGTACAGACACTGCAGATGGATATTCATTTACTTTTGATTTATTTTTAAAAACCTCTTTTGATGGAATTTTAAAATGTAGAGGGTTTTTTCCCAAAAGTGTTTTTTTTGGTTTTGTTTTTAAAGAGAGCTTTTATACAATAAAAGAAACAAACTTTGGGGTCAAATTTATCTCAATGGCATATCTTTATGAAAACTGACTAAATAGTACAATATTTGCAGGATTGTGGTATCTTATTTCTTTTCCAGGCGGTATTTCCCTACAAATTCATCTTCAGTGGAACACAGAATTCACCCAAGTGGATCAGATCATTGTTTTTTTCAGCTGGGGTGGCCAACTCTGGCAAACACCACTAACATACTGCAGCAGGAGGTAAAACAAGAGTTTTGGTTACCTCTGTTTGGAAATACCCCTCTTCATGAACTTTAAAGGTGCTGCAGATGTCCCAACTGCTGTATATTCACTATTGACTTGTATTGCCAGCCAATGGGAGCTTCAGAGTCGGTGCTCGGGATGGGAGCAGAGAATCCTGTACAGAGAATCCCATAGCTGCCCCTGCGCCTAGGAGCTGGACATGCCAGCTGCTTCCGGGAGCCACGCAGAACCAGGGAGCCTGCCTCAGCCCCACTGCACCGCCAACTGGACTTCTAGCAGTTGAAAACTGGACTCCTGACAACCCTAGTGTGAAGAGTAACAAAGTGGTGACTGTCCCTCTATGGCCTGCTCTTCTCTTCTCCGTCCCATGCAAAAGGTTTAGGGCAGGGCCAGCTTTATGACCCGTGGGGCCCAATTCGAGTACCCAGCGGTGGTCCGGGGCTTTGGCACTTTGGCAGCAGGGGGTTCGGCTCTGGTTCCTCTGTGGCATCGAAGGACTCCCCTGCCTCCAAAATGCCAAACATCCCCCGGAGCGGGGCCCTCTTAGACACAGGTGCAGGGCCCGACTCCAGGGAATCAGGGGAATCTGCCTAAAGCTGGCCCTGGTTTAGGGGGATGCTTGGTACATGGGTGGAGAAAGGGTGAGGTGGTAGTAGAAATAACCAATTACTCTTCTTCTGACTACACACATGCATGTGCGCGCACACAAACACTCCTATGAGATAAACCCTCATAAAATTACTGTACATTGAGCCTACAGTAACTTCTGCAGGTTCCCTCTCCTTGCTATTGAAACATACCCAGCACACACAGATTTTAGAGGCAGTGGTCAGGAGATCTAGCAACCTGTGAAAAGTGAGGGTATGCCTACCAAGGAGCAGCAGCGAGGTGATTAGCCAGGTGGGAGTGTAGACACAAAGCATGGCCACAGGTTTGGATGAAAGGGACTACCCCTGCCTCTTTAGCCAGAGGGAAAACATTGTGCCCTGTTCCCCCAGCAGAAGAATTAGGAGAATACTCGATGGCTGTGGACTCCAGAGTTCCCTGTAGGGGAAAATGGGGCCCTTCACATTTTTAATACTAGAACCCGGGTCTCTGATTTTCAAAAGGGATTTATTTTTAACTGTTGAATTGATATTTTTGCCAGGATGAAAATGATGCTGATTAATATTAATTTAACAGAAACAGGAAATTTTCTCTTCTCAGAACAGTGTGGCAATGATTTAGTTCTCACATCAAGAAATTGAAGCATCTGCTATGCACAAATTAAAACGAATTTGCCACCGCTTTAAAGGACGAGCAATTGTAATAATGAGTAGAATAGAAATAATGTGTTCAATGTATGTGCAAAAAGCTATTCTTCAATCCACCGGTTGGAAATAGCAAAAACAATTGCTGCATTAAAATGTGAATTATAAAAGTTTATTAAAATGTTTTAAAATGTGGAATGTTGTATACATAAGGCTCAATGTGCATATGAGTTGAGCCAATTGTAACTTTCCCCATATTATACAATATTTCTACTTAGGACATCACTCAGTTCAACTCTGCCCTTTATTACACAGGTAGAATGCTACTTCTTTCTGCTTACTACCATGTGTGTGCTACTGTGGGTAGTTCTACTGGTTTCAATGGGAGTTGCACCTATGTGAACAAGGGTGGATTGAGCCCCTAAAACAAAAAACTTGTGTTTTTTTGTTTTGATTTTATGGTGGAGAAGGTAGTGGGGGGAAGCTGTTTTGGGGTTTGTGTGGGGGGGGGGTGTTTTAATTTCTGAAAATAAAGCCAGACTTTATCATTCATATTTGAGATAATCTAAAGATATCTGTAGCAGTACAAGGATAGCCTAGAAAATAAACCTCCAGCACCTAGACTCCATGAGACGAGAGGGGGAAATTAATTTATAACCATGTCATCTTTGATCCTGGGCTGAATGAAGTGTGCAGAAAGCAGGCTCAAATAGACTATCAGACTCGTACTGAAGTTGGGCTGCCTGGTTTAGCCCCACCGAAACCTTCATAAGGGAGTTCAAAGGGCACTGCAGGCAGGAAGAGGTTGTAGTTAGGTGACAGATGCTCTATAAAGCATAATAGGTCAGCAGAGTAGCAGAAACAGTGCCTCAATTTAGCATATTAAATTTATGTGCTTGTCTCTCTGTCACCAAGCTTTTGGCTGCCTAGAGTTGAAGTCCCTCTACCTGCCATCTTATTATCCTTGCCCCTGAAGCAATAAGTGTCTGAAGTGCTCAAACGTCAAAGCTGTGTACCCAACCAAGGACCAGCAGATCCACAGGGCTGCCCTGTGTGTTTCCTCCAGTCTCACACCTCATGTTCCTTCCGATGATAGTCTGCCTCTCCCCCTATCCTTCCATGAAATTGTTTTATGTACCAGATGCCCTTACCAGGTGATTTACTGGAAACTATGGGTGGAAACTTGCAATTATTTGCTTATCTTAAAGGTCATCCATAGGTTTTTGTTTGGGAGGGCATGACTTGGAGCTAGATTTTGAGGGGCCAATCCTGCAAACATATACTACCTGGCATAGTGTGTATTCCTGTGAGCAGACCCAGTGAAACCAATGAGACTACCCAGGAAATATGGTACTACCTATGTGTGCTAGGGTTGCAAGATCAGATCCTGAGAAAGGATCTTAGGTTTTGTTCCCTGGTCTTTAATCTGAGTAATTTAATAATTGATAATATCATAATTATCTTTATGTTGAGAAAGCAAAGGAAATTCTTTAAAAGTTGAAAAAATACAATTTAAAACGTGGCTTTATGTCACCACAGCCAATGGGAGCTGCAGGGGCGGTGCCTGCGGACAGAGGTAGTGAGTGGAGCTGGGAGCTGAGGGAGGGACATGTTGTCATGTCCAGGGAGCCCCCTGAAGGTAAGCACCACCTCCCTCAACCCCCTTCCTCGCCCCAACCCCCAGCCCTGAGCCCCCACTCACATCCAAACTCCTACTGCAGCTGCTGGGGGTGAGGGTAGTGGTGGACCAAGACTGCCTCAGCAGTGGCTGGTTCGATTGGCCCAGGGGCTGTCTGAGCTACTTGGGAAGCCCCGGAGTCAGTAGCAGCCCCTGCACCCTTAGTTGTCACTAATCCCAAAGACCTTTCCAAAACCTGAAGAAGAGCTCTGTGCGGCTCGAAAGCTTGTCTCTCTCATCAACAGAAGTTGGTCCAATATACAATGTTATTTCACCCATCTTCTCTCACTAATCCCAAACAACAATTACTGGGGATTGCTGGGACAGAGGGTTTACAAGGCCAGATTGCTGTGACCACACTGTCTACACTAACTTCAAGGACAAAGGAGTTGGGATAGGTGCTATTATATTGGCTCAGCACCATCAGAGGATTCCATACTCTGGTGTTATTGTTCCTCCTGGATAGATATGTCAGTTTTAGGACTACTTTGCACAGGGAGCATAGCACAAAGGCACAGGAAAATGTGGGTCATAATTTTTAGCATGCACTTCCTAATACAGCAATGGAAACAGATTTTTCAGTTTGCCAGCAATTTAAAAAAATGCTTTGGGTCAAAAAATGTGATGTCCAACACAAACTGAAATGTTTTGGTTCAATTATCAGCATTTTTTAATGTTTTGATTTAAAAATTAAAGGAAATTTTGAATACAAAAAGTCACTTTGGACAAATCAAAACATGTCAATTTTGGGGGAATAGCTTAGTGTGCTTTTTCTGTTGAAACAATTTGGTGAAACCAACATGAATTTGCAAAACATTTTGGTGCTGCTGCATTTGCATTTTTTGCTGAAAGCTTTAAGTCACCAAACTTCACCAGCTGTCCTTCCTAATATTAAAAGCCTGTGTTTGGTACATTTTAAAATCCCTACACAGCTTGTGTGACATTTGATTGTTTGACAAAGGACTAACTGTAAAGTTTAGGAATTTTAGAGGAAAATTGTTTATTTCATTTTCTCAAGTTAATCATCTAACCTGTGGGGAAGATAGAAAACCATACAGGAGATACAGAAACATCTCTGTTTCATCAGCTGTATTCAAGTGGCTTTGCTGTTACATTACAAACCTTTTCAAGGCTCAGCATCCCAGCATTTGAACTACTATTTGATAGAAGGTGGCCCATCTGTCTGGAAATATGTCAGCTTTATTGTAAGATGTTAAGAAAATTATTTTAAAGACAAATTAAAAGATTTCCTGGAGGCTTTTCATTCTTTGAAATGACTACAACCACATGCAGAAAGAATGATCTGGTAACAGGATGGTTTATGGGATTAGTTACAGGTTATGGCACAGGTCACCTTCATCAGGCTTCAGCTATGTGGAGTTTAGAGAGACCCAGAACACCATAGGACAAGGAAATACAAGACCGTGGCTACGTCTACACTACAGGTTAAATTTGAATTAGCTTAAACCGATTTTATAAAACAGATATTATAAAGTCGATTGTGCGCGTCCACACTAGGCACATTAATTTGGTGGTGTGCGTCCATCGTCCGAGGCTAGCGTCGATTTCTGGAGCGGTGCACTGTGGGTAGCTACTGTAAAATAATGAGGCCAATAACGTCGATTTGTGTCCACACTAACCCTAATCCGATATAGTAATATCGATTTTAGCGTTACTCCTCTCGTTTTGTAGGAGTACAGAAATCGATTTAAAGAGCCCTTTAAATCTATATAAAGAGCAGTGTAGTGTGGACGGGTGCAGCGTTAAATCGATTTAACAGCATAGTGTAGACCAGGCCTGACTTTATATCCTGCTTGCACAGCCTTATATCTCTCAGCTGTATGCCCCCTAGTGGCTCTATCTTTTCGCAACTAGCACCACAACCTCCTTCCTGAAGAGAAAGGGTGGTAAGCTTTTATCCAAACTTTCCAATAAACACCACCACCATGTAACTGAATAAAATATCAACATGCACCAAAAGAAACAACCCTAGGGTTGTGACAAGAAAAAGACTGGGGAAATTGTCCAAACCTTCAGCCTTTTATCAGGGATTTATTCTGCCCTTTTATGGCATTTGACTCCTAGTCTCTGACTTTCTTGGATTCCCAAAAACTCTTAGGTAATCCTCCAGGACTACATCTTTCTCTAGCTGTATACTTCCTTGCAGGGAAAGAATCTTGAGGATATTCTAGCAGTTCTACATGGGCAGGTAGGGTGCTATTCACAGGTTCTATCTCAGGGTAACAATCATGGTGTACTGAGGTTCCTTAGGTTACTCACCAAGATTACAGTGGTTCCAGTGGATGATCTCTGCTGACACACTAATGAAGTAGGATCAAGGGATTCTGGCATATCTCTGCACTGTTTCCTTTTTTTTGAGAGTCTTTCAACCACACATGATTTCCTGGTTTCAGTACTCTCAAGAATTTAACTCTCCTGTGCCTCTCAAAGTCCCTCTTCTGGCAGTTTTATATTGATCTTCCTTCTTCTGTAATCTTGGGAAGTCAGTCCAACAAGGGTTTACTTGGGAAAGGATAGTTGGAATAGTGCAGCTTCATCCCCATCAACAGCTCTGCAGGGCTGAATCCATTTGGTATTGACTGATATGCTAACACAGTGAGATGAGGATCTGAGGATTTAGAAAGGAGTTGTTTTAAAGTTTTTACTGCACATTCTGCTTCCCCATTACTCTGTGGGAACAAGGGCCTGGATGTGATGTGACAAACTGTAGGTCTCAACAAATCTCTGAACAGTCTCACAGGAAAACTGTCAGAAACTACTTGCTCAGGAATCCCCAAATGGGCAAAGATAGGTTTTAACTTCTCCACAACTGCACTTGATGTCATGATGAGCAAGTTAGCAATTTCAATAAATCTTGAAAACTAATCAGTCACCAAAGGATAAGTTGTATTATACAGATGCAAAAGGTCAGTCCTGACTTTCTGCAAAGGTCTATCTGGAAGAGTGGATGTACTAACAGTTCCAATGTGTTGGTACTCAACGGAAGCACAAACATCACATTTCCCAACTCTGTAGTTGTTTACTCAGGTCAGGTCAGGTCAGATCAAACAGACTGGTTAGCTCTCTCGCTACATTTTGTAATAACTTGGTGTGAGTCATGTATTCTGTCAAACATTTTCTGTTGCACTGATGTAGGGATAACCAGTTTGGACTCCTTCAACAATAGACCCTGGTTTATGGTAAGATCCCCAAAGCCATTCAATATAGATGCATAGATGTTTCTTGCTTTGTCTAGGTTGTCCAACCCCTCTCTGCAATGGGTCATGACTCAGATCAGTACTTCAACCATCTGATTACCTCCTCTGATGAGATAACTGGCCTGCAAATATGGGGAAAGTGGCATATGTGATATATCTTGACTTTAGCAAAGCTTTTGATACAGTCTTCCACAGTATTCTTGCCAGCAAGTTAAAATATGGATTGGATTAATGGACTATAAACTGGCTAGATTGTGGGGCTCAACAGGTAGTGATCAATGGCTCAATGTCTAATTGGCAGCTGGTATCAAGCAGAGTGCCCCAGGGATTGGTCCTGGGGCAGGTTTTGTTCAACATCTTTATCAATGATTTGGATGATGGGATTACTCGCACCCACAGCAAGTTCGCAGATGACACTAACCTGGGGGGAGAGTTAGATAGGCTGGGTGGTAGGGATAGGGTCCAGAGTTGTAAGGATTGATTTCTCTCTAGGCTGATCTGATCAGAAGATCGCAGGGATCCTTACAGCTTATTTCCCGCTGAGTCCCCCTTTTAAGCCCATCTATCAGAGCTGACTTTAATGAGCTCCACACGCACACACAAATATAAAATAAACAACAACACTTTATTTGCTAAGGAGAAAGGAAGGAAGGGAAAGGGGAATCCATTAATGATTCTGGAGATTTGGAATAACACACATACACTTATAATACAAGACGTTCTACCTTTACAGATGTCAGTGATGAAGGGGCTGCAGGATTCAGACAACAGAAGCCAGCAATGAACACCGACCATGGATGACAGATGAAATAGATAGGTACTTATCCCTATCTTAACTCCCACCCTAACCCGCTTTGCATCATCCTGAGTTCATGATTGTTGTTTTGGGAACATGCACCTGGTCTGATTAGTTAGATCAAACAAACAACTCCAACTTAATTAGTAAGTAACTATTGCAGGCCAATAGCCATTGCCAAGACTGTACCACATTACGAGAGAGAGCTAGACATCATAACCTCTGAGAGCTCAAAAGCTCAAGAGCCAGTGCCCTTGCCCCCTCCCTCCCATTGGTCTTTATAGGGAGCTGTTGCTGGGCAAGGTCAGATTCCTGCTCTTTCCATTTTCCTGCCTTTTCTAGGTACTGAGAACAAGAACCTGACCCAAAATGGAGGTTGCCTTGTCCTTTTACAAAACAAAATGGCCTTTTGATTTACAGAACTTATTTTAACTTTTATACATAATAATTTGGCAAACATGTAAACTAAAATTAACAGAGTGACCTAGACAAATTGGAGGATTGGGCCAAAAGAAATCTGATGAGGTTCAACAAGGACAAGTGCAGAGTCCTGCACTTAAGAAGGAAGAATCCCATGCACCGCTACAGGCTGGGGACCGACTGGCTAAGCAGCAGTTCTGCAGAAAAGGACCTGGCGATTACAGTGGACAAGAAACTGGATATGAATCAGCAGTGTGTCCTTGTTGCCAAGAAGGCCAATGGCATATTGGGCTGCATTAGTGGAAGCATTGTCAGCAGATCGAGGGAAGTAATTATTCCCCTCCATTTGGCACTGGTGGGGCCACACCTGGAGTATTGCATCCAGTTCCTACTCCCCCACCCCCACCCCACACACACTACAGAAGGTACATGGACAAATTGGAGAGAGTCCAGCGAAGGGCAAGGAAAATTATTAGGGGGCAGGGACACATGACTTACAAGGAGAAGCTAAGGGAACTGGGATTATTTAATCTGCAGAAGAAAAGAGGGAGGGGGATTTGATAGCGGCCTTCAACTACCTGAAGAGGGGTTCCAAAGAGGATGGAGTTCGGATGTTCTCAGTGGTGTCTGTTGGCAGAACAAGAAGCAATGGTCTCAATTTGCAGTGGGGGAGGTATAGGTAGGATATTAGGAAGCACTATTTCACTAGGAGGGTGGTGAAGCACTGGAATGGGTTACCAAGGGAGGTGGTGGAATCTCCTTCCTTAGAGGTTTTTAAGGCCTGACTTGACAAAGCCCTGGCTAGGATGATTTAGTTAATGTTGGTCCTGCTTTGAACAGAGGATTGGACTAGAAGACCTCCTGAAGTCCCTTCCAACCCTAATCTGCTATGATTCTGTGATTCACCTCTCTCTTGTTTATTCTTCAGTTCTTACAGGTGTTTTTCTGTGATCGATAAAGTATTACGTACTGCATATACCAGGGATAGGCAACCTACGGCATGGGTGCTGAAGGCAGCACACGAGCTGATTTTCAGTGCCACTCACACTGCCCGGTCCTGGCCACTGGTCTGGGGGGCTCTGCATTTTAATTTAATTTTAAATGAAGCTTCTTAAACATTTAAAAACCTTATTTACTTTACATACAATAATAGTTTAGTTATATATTATAGACTTATAGAAAGAGACCTTCTAAAAATGTTAAAATGTATTACTGGCACTCGAAACCTTAAATCTGAGTGAATAAATGAAGACTCGGCACACCACTCCTGAAAGGTTGCCGACTCCTGTCATATACAAAACCTTCTATGAGCAGCTCCTCCTGTTTCCTCTCTTCCTGTGGTGCATCCGAGATTGGGGACTGGAGATCATATCAGCTATAGTGAGGCTCTTTCCCATCATCTGAGCAATCGAGAACTAAATCCTCATCAGTCTCATTCTAAAATGTTATATCCTAAGTCAGTGATACTCAGACCTCAGTGGTTCAGGAGCCAAATTAGCCATCAACATTACCCAAAAGTGTGAATTCATCGTTTCATTTACTATTTTCATATATATAATTCTCACAGCAAAATGACTGACCAAGTAGTAGTATTTTATCAACTACAATTGGTAGATAACATAGCAAAAGCATTTTGATTTGTTAATAACTCATACTGGTTAATAATTAAGTCACACAGTGTTTAAATATCATGTGCTGCAAAAAACCACAGGCAACACTTGTGGCTCACAAGCCTCAGTTTGAATATCAATGTCCTAGGTGGTAACTCATCTAGGGTTTTTTTTTAACCTAGGAAAGAGACTAGTCATTTGTGAGCAGTTTCCACGTGAAATGTTGTTCCCACAAGAAGGTCTCTGAACTTTTCACAAGCCCATATAATGGCCAGGACCTCTTTTTCTATTGGCGCACAGCACTGCTCTATATTGGTGAGTGCTCATGAAGCATGCGCTCCTGGACATCAGAGTAAAGGAGACTGTTCCTGAAGGAGGACTTGCTGTATGCCGCAGGGTGAGACATCAGCCAAAAGTGCGGTGGTTTGATTTGAGTTATACAGGGCCAAAAGTGATGGGTGTTCAGGTCTTGTTCTATTTCTCTAAATGCCTGACTCTGTTTAGTTCCCAAATACCAGGAATTTTGTGGACTCAGGAGATCTCCCAATGGTTTTGACTTCTCCACTAGGTGAGGTAGCAATTTTCCCATATGTGTTACCATATTCATGAATAGACATACCTCACTGACACACTGAGACTCCTTCATCTGGGTAATTGCTGGCACTTTCTCTGGATTTGGTCTGACCCTTGATCTAGCCTAGAAACTTAATTTTTTATTTTATGAATTGACACTTGTTATTTAGCAGTTTACCTGTCTTCTCTAATCATTTCAGGACTGCAAAAAGACATCGGTCATGTTGCGTTTGAGTTGATCCATAGAAAAGAATGTCATCCTTTCGGCAGAGAACCCCTACCAGACCCTCTAGGAATTGTGACAGTTTCCTCTGGAAATACTTAGGAGCAGATGATATTCCAAATAGAAATCAGTTGAAACAAAACTTCCCAACAGGTGTGATGAAGATGGTTAACAGTGCTGATTCTGCAGCATGTGGTATTTCCAGAATCCCAATTGAGCATCCAATTTTGAGAAGAATTTTGCTTCACTAAGTTATTCAAGGGTATGTTCCATGCAAGGGAGTATGTCACTCTCTACATTCTCAAGGTTTACAAAGATCTGGATTTGACATTTGGTTTTGGGACCACTACCATGCCTGCACACCATTGTGTATGGGTGTCTATTCTGGAAGTTTTACCCATTTTCTCCACGTGGCTGAGCTCTACTTTCACTCTGGGTAGTAAAGGGAGGGAGACTCTTCTACATGTGAACAGAGCAAATGGTTTTGCATTTGGTATGAGCTTAGTTTCCCCAGTCTTTGGAACAATTTTGAGATCCTCTTAATCTCAGGTTCTAGGTTCATCTTGATTAGTTCTATCCTTATTATTAGATCTAGTGCTGTGATTGCTAGACAGCCCAGGAGAACAGTGCATAAATCATCTACAACATATAACACTTGAGATGTATTCTTCTCTCTCACTTTTGGAGTGGTCAGAATATTCCCTTTTCAAATTTAATGGGGACTGTCTCGGCCTTTTAATAACTCTTTTGGCTCCTGAAGTTTTGGTGCATTTATCCTCGTATAAAGTGATTCTAGAATCACTGTTACAGTGGCACCTGTGTCTATTTTAAAATCTCATACTTTCCCAAGGTTTATGTGGTTAGCTGTGGTGTTCACCTAAGGGTCCAAGGTATGCAATCACAGTATCGCCCAGGTCATCTTCTTGAATACAGCTGCTATCATGTGTTTAGACCAAGAGACTGCTGCATCAAATCATCTTTTTAGACATTTCCTGCATTGGCTTGCTGGACAAAACCATTTCCTCTGCAGTGGTTTGCCACACCAAGGGCATTCTTGCATGTTCCTGTTTTATTCTTTTTCTTTGCTTCATGTATGTATTACTCTCTCTAGACCCTGTTGTGTTTGTGCTGGTCTGGATGAGTACAGTTTCTGGGCATCCTGAGGTATTTTCCTCCCCATATCTATGACTTCTATTCTGGGTCCCTCCTCAAAAGCTGTCCCTGCGGGGAGTCTGTTGCTCCTTTACATACCAACTTTGGAAGACTATAATCTTGGCTGTCTCTAGTATGAAGTTAGGCTCTGACAGAGAAAATACCCCCTTAGGCCTGACTCCTTCCCCGAGTAGGCCTCAGAACTTTGGCTAAAACTTAAAGCTACTGCTCGTCTGTACAAAGGACATCTAAGGACTGAAAGATAGGAACAGGGCCCCAGAAAAGGGGAACTAGACTTAGAACAGGGAACTAGGGGATAGAACAAGGGGTCCTAAATCATGCCTACTTGCGACAGCTGTCTTTGCACAAACTAACCACAACTGAAGGGTCGTTAGAACAGTCAAACCACAGACCTGACCTAAAAAGACAATAACAGGAAAAAAACAAATAAGGAGAAATTAATCAATCAGTTTGCTTGTTTTAGCATTAAATTACCAAATAAGGCAAATGACCTGTATAACCTGAGTGTTACGTTTTGCGGTTTTAACCTTTATAAGCTGGGGAAAATTTGTAACCTGCAGAGCAGCTGACCTCCTGCGTGAGGATATGCTGTCTCTCCCTGCATTCATGCTTGTATACAATAAAGAGCCTCGGGCTGTTTGACCTAAAATCATCAGTGTGGTCGATTTTCCACAACAGCTCATATCTAAAGCACTGGTTCAACCATCTTTTATCACGACTTTTGGGACCCAGTTCTGCTTTCAGATATATCTCAGATATATCTCAGATCAATGTCAAATGGGAGTTGTACATTCATCTAAAGGCAGAATTTCATTCTTAAAGTTCTTTGATATTCATGAGGTGAGTAAGACAAACATAAGCTAGTGACATGACAGATATCATATATGCCTAAGAATCAATGAATTAGTTCAGCTAGAATACTTTGGATATTATGCTAAAATTCAAATCAAATGCAAACAGAATCTTTTTGAGAGTCAGAATTTCATGAAGTTGTCCCCACCCATTATTTTTCATTTCTGCACTCTTCAGAGCACTTGGGTTTTGAAATATCACCAGAGTGCGTTTAGTATAGATGTGAGCGCACTTTTTCAGACAAAACTTTTTTTTCTATTGAAAAATGCAGATGCAGGATAACCAAAATATTTCATGAATTCATGTCAAATTCACTAAATTGTTTCATCCATGTTAGACAAATCATATATGTTAGGTGTAGTGTACACAACATTAATGGGTATTATGCACACAAATTATAAGTGTTGTGAAGTTATGTTAACTGAATATATTATCCCCCAATTCTGTTCCCCCCCGTCAAGCATCGTACAAGATTTTGCAAAACAGAGGTTAACTTTGGCATTAGAAAAAATAGGAAACTTGTCAAAGCAAAGATGCATGAATACTTATTACCAAGTACAGTTGGGGAGTACTTTCATGGCTCATCAACACTTGGAATGTAGTATTCAAAACAAGCTATTGGAAACTATAGGGAGGTACCAAGGACAACGCTGGCACAAACTACTGGGTTAAATTTAAACCTTAAGTAACGTACAGGGAAGTTTTCCCTTGTGAACAACCACTATTTACATAGAAGCAGGTTTGAGGCGTATGTTTGAAGCACACCTTTTGGTGTACAGTAAACATACTCCAAGATGAAAATTGCTTCCCAGAAGAGTATGCTCTTTCTCTCTCTCTCTCTCTCTCTCTCTCTCTCTCATTGTACTGCTTTGTCTTTAAAAAATAAGTTTGGTTATTTTTTCTCTTGAACATTTATAATGAACTGTGAGTGTCGTCAAACAATTGGGCATAGCTTTTAATCAACAGTCAAAAAATCAAAAATTTGAGAACATTGAAACGTTCTATTATTTTCAGTTTGAAACTACTTTTCCTTTTGAGTTTTACTTCATTTGCATTTTTAAAAAGTAAAAATGTCAAGTAAAACTAACATTTCTTTGAATCCAAAATTATTTTTTCTAATTTTTCAGTAGTCACCAAACCAAGACCCCCAGTTATTCACACAGCTCTACTGGGTGATTCCTGCCCTACAAGAAGGAGAAAGTATTAGTAATCTCATGACAAAACTTGTTCTAGTGAAATTTCCAGAACCATTTTGCTGACCAGCAATTATGACTGTTTGAAATACTGTGAACAAAACACTGCTTGTCAGAAAATTGGGTTTTGTCAAAAAAACTCAAAGTTTTTCCTTAGGAAAAGATGGATCTTGGCAAAAATTTCCATGACTTATGGAAATTGTACCTTCCTGCACCATGTTGCACTATGGCAACTCAGCCACACAGAGAAATCACAGTGCATTAGCGAAGATGGAGCCCAGCCAGGAAGCACAGCCCATGGAGAAGAGTGGAGAAAGGCACAAAGAACTAAAACTCTCATGAGTCACTGCTGTGGCTCAGCCAGACACAGGGATTAATGTTGACCCAAAATAAAATGTCCGACATTTCCAAACTGAAGTTTTGCAACAAAAAGTTTCGATATTTTGACTGTCCAGATTTGAGCAGAAAAAGAAATGTCAAAATTTCAGTGTCTAGACAGATAAAAAAACTTTTGACTTGGACATGAAAATAGCAACTCTCATACTGAAAGCAGTCAGTTCTACCTGCAGTGTTGACTTAGGACAAGTCCCAAATTCCACTGAAGTCACTAGTGAATTCCTGATTTGGATCAGGTTATATTCCACATAAGGTTCACTTAAGCATAAGAAAATTGTTTATCTAAGCTTCTGAATTGAATGACATTTGGAGGTTTACCCATCACTGTAGTCACTAATGTGAAAATGTTCCCCTTCTTTTTTCTAAAGAAAAAATATTCTATAATTAGCTTGCCTGGGCAGATATGAAGTGACAAGTAATTGAAAAAATTGATTTAGGGTGTTAAGTCTGATTATCCAGCTCTTTGAAAGACAAAAGGATGTTTATGTAAAAGCTATTAAAAATAAGAAGGAATCCAAATAGATTTTCACATAGTTTTCAACTTGGATAAGTAAACTTTGTTCAATATTGCTTTGACTATGTACTCCTGATAAATATGATGAATATTTTTTGCTTGAATCACTTTCATGGGATTCATTATGTCTGGATGGCTCAACAGATGATAACCTTGGTTCAGAGATAATAATAACAAATCACATACAGAGCATCTGAAAAATCTTAAAATTTGGTATCTAGATTATCTTGACCATCACAAAATTTATCCAATCATCTTCTTGATTTTGTACTGATCTTGCAAGAATACTAGTGAATTTACTAGTTTAACTTGGGTGGTAGATAATTGAACAATTAACTTACAAAAGTAGGGTTACTCACTTGATCACTCCAGGGGAGTAGCCAGCTGGAATTTACATTACCATAATATTAACAGTCTATGTTAAAAAGAATAGTGAGGAATTACATTATGAGAAACAGAGCTTGTTCAGGAATGAATACCCCCTCTCTATTTGTTTAGTTGTTAGACCGTAAGGCTGCATCAACTATTTCACAGTTTTATTAAGTGAAGCTTTTCTCCATTATCTTATCTGTTTGCCACAATCAGAGTTTAGAATTCATGGAAAATATATACATCATTCTAAATAACAAGGTTAGCATACTACTATCATGTTAATCATCTCAAGCTATGCACTAAATCATTTATCTTGTCTTTAATATGCAAAAGCAGAATAATCGCCTTCATTTTTATCCATTTTCATTTTTCATAGCCTGTGTATTGTATAGTATGCACCTGATCCACAGCATAAACTGAGGAGCAAAACCTGACCATTTGGACAATGAGAAAACTCATCTAATTTTATTTGTTACAGTTAATATAACTGGGTAGATAACCAAAGGCTGTATCTAAGAAGTAAAAGTGGGATACAATCACTCTAGATTCAAATGCTCTGAAATGTGGTGAGGCCCTGCTTCAGGAAACTACTTAATGTGTTTAAATCCATCTATTCAGCATAGTGCTTAAGCACATGCTTAAAATTGATCATATTCTTAAGCCTCAGTAGCTTCAATGGGACCAAAGCACATACTTAAGTGCTGTCCAGAAAATGGCTACTTTCACGAATCAGGGCATAGATCAATATTTGAATTTCTCAGGTGACTATTTTTTCTATAATAGACTGGACCAAATCTTCTGATCCAACATCCCTTGAATTTTGGTGAAGTTTAGAATATTGTTTAGAATATTTGCAATTTGGTCTTATCTCTGTTAATAAAATGATAGGTAAATTATGGGTTTGAGCTAATCATTTGCCACATCCACATTGGTTACTAATTAAAGAACCTTCACAAAGACCTAAAGTAGCCCAAAAAATAATTATCAGTATGTATTTTGAGAGAGCTCTCAAAAAGTTCTCAACGCAATAGCACAGTCCCTGTCTCAGAAAAAGTGAAGCATGTGTTACTTGGAAGAAACTAAAAAAGTGGCCTATTGTGCCAGAGAAAATAATTTGGTGAATTAAAGTGAGACTGAGAACCCCTAATCAATGGAACCAAGCTCTACAAATTTTCATAAGCTTGGAAAGTTTAGGGGGTTTTTCCTTCTGTAGAATATGAATCAGTAACCCTTGCTTAGGCTTCTTAGATTACAGGCTGACATATGTAAGACTGCTTGAGTAAAATATTCAGTTTACCTGCATATAATATTACCCCAAGGGAAACCACAGAGATTTTTCTGTCATCTTTTGATAAAACTGAAATTCAAGCTGTTCTCTCAGAGGTGATAACCCAGATGTACAAACCGTACTTGCTGATTAAGGACTCTTTGAATGAGTAAGGGCTGCAAGCTAGGGCCCTGCAATAGCTTACTAAAACTGGCTGTGCCCAACTACTTACAGGGTCTGATAGGTGTTACTGGAATACAAGTTTGTAACTAATTATTGCTATTATCATCATCAATCTCAACCATGAAGCATCTAATTGAAATGTAGGGATGTATCTAAACAGTGGACCTCATGTACATAAATGGGTGGAAGTGAAAGTCATAATCAGGTACTGGTGTACTCAGGCCTCTTTATAAAGGAACCTACTGCAGTTCTGAGACTCATTCAAAATTTTCATGCAAGTGTATGATTACTGTCTCTTTGTGGCCTAGACTGTGTCTTCTTTGTTTGGAAAGTGCCCAGCACATTTTGGGCAGTACTGCAACCTAAATAAATAATAAAGCACACATAACAAGGAGAGAACATGCCATTAATTGATTATCTTAGCTATCAGCTTAAATGTAATCCTCTGTCCTTCATGCATAAGTTTGGGCTTCAGTGTGACTTTCATGAGTAGGGGACTCAATGTCGTATCAGGGGTGTGAATAAGCCATCCCCGGAGCAACGCAAGTTACACCAACCTAAGTGTTGGTGTGGACAGCACTATGCCGGTAGGGAACTCTCTCCTGCGGGCATAGGGCATCTTCACTAGATGCGGTACAGTGGCGCAGCTGCACCGCTGTAGTGCTTCTAGTGTAGAGTAGCCCTCAGTTCCTGTGTCCTTCAGTTCCTATTTGAGGATAGCTATATTTGTCTGTATACAGTAAAAGCATCCGTCTGAGAGGGAATGTTGGTTTACGAAAAAGAAAGCTCTCCTGGAGGGGTAAGATTCAAACAGAGGTGAACAGTTACCTTACAAAAGAACTTAAAGTATTTCTCAAGACACATTTAAGGAAGCTTTGTAATTGTAAAGGAAAACTAAAGATAATGGATCTACTCACAGCAAATGAGATTAAATGCAGAAAGATATTACATGAAAGATCTGAGACGAGCTTATGTGGAAATGTGTGACCTATCCATTCTTAACAGGGTTAGCTTTATCTGAAAAAGAAAAAAAACTGATTTTTGTCTTTGTTGTTGTTTCGCTGGATTTGTTAAATATCAGTGAAAATCCCTGTCTTGTTTAAGAGAAGAGCAGAATTTAAAGGACTAGAATACAGCATGAGAGGAAAAGGAAGGTAGTAGATAGACTGTAATGACCTGAAAAGATCATTTTCACCCTTTGATGTTCCTGACCAGGACATTAGGTAACTGCTAATTAGGGGCTTGTCAACACAGCCCCAAAGTGCACATTACAGGGATCTGAGTTGTAGCACGCCAAAAGTGTTGTGCTGTAGCTGCCCTATGTGGACAGTGTTAGCATGAACCAAGAGGTACTTAGATTGTATTAACATAGTCCTGTTTCAGACAGGACCATGTTAGAGCCCCATAAAGTCAGCACTGCAGGGTTGTGTAAATAAACCACAAGTCACAGAATTGAGATGCAAATCAAATTAGGGGTATATAAAGCTTAAATGCAACAGGTACTTACAGAACAGAGCAGCACTGCACAACAGATAATATAAAGTGATGAAGAAGAAACTGCAGTGGGAATTCAGGAAGGCAGAAAGTAATCACTATAAGGCTGGGTGAAGTGTTTTGGACAAATAGTTTATTCATTGAAAATGCAATTTCCGTTGACCAAAAATTATTTACAAATTTCACACAAATTTCCCAATTATTTCAACTAAAAATAAATTTTGAGACAAATTCACAAGGAATGTATGTGCTATTCACAAAATAGCTGAAGAACAAAGCAGGGCTAGTCTTCTTATATCTGTTAGCTCAGTGGTTAGAACATCTATCTGGGATATGGAAGACCAAAGTTCAAATCCACAGTCTAGAACAGTGTTTTATTATTTCCTCCAGGTATGTGTCTTAACCATCAGATGATATGCTATTCTGCATATAAAAGATGTTCTACTTGATATAAAATACTTGAATACTCAACAGTGACCTATTCAGGGCTTCAAGTTTTCTACACTTTCTCCAGATTGTTCCATCAGCAGGTGAGTTTTATGTGTGAATAATTTTATCTGGGAACTAGACTGTGAGTTTATTGGAGCATGGATGTTGTCTTCTAATTTGTTTAAAAAATAAATATTTATCTAAGAACTAGTCCACAGACATTTTAAACTATAATTTGCAGCTTGATCACTGAATTAAGAACTCCGTCAACAAGCTCAGACTGTGAAACAAAATTCTGGAGGTTTAAAGTGTCCTGTGATGACACAACAACATTTGGAATGTATTACTTCTTGCCACTGGAATTTTCTGGTCCAAATGTATTGTTGGCAACTGATATGTGGCCTTTAGACCAACTGATGTTGGAGAGGCTATAAACACATCATAGACCATATGAAGTTCATCTGAGGAAAAGGTTATAGGAAATTAAAAACAGAGATCATCTTCTGAGTTTAGTGAAGGCAATCTAATGAAGTCCATCCATCTCAACAGATTTTCATAATCATCAAGTTCCACATTTGAGCAGCCCTCTTCAAGCTCGTGGAAAAAATACAGAACATTTGGTCACACTTTATATTATGATTCCATTTAAAAATGGTGTATAAAAGATTAGTAAATGACTAATAGATGCTAGAAGCAAGTTCCCAACATGAGTGGTATTACTGAGTGTTATAGATGGTTATGAGAACATCCGTTAAAACTGTTTAGAGATGGCTATAAGCCATGATTACAAGCAACCTCTCGATTGCTTAGACTCTTAACAATTTTATAGAATTGATTAACCATCTATTAAAACATCTATTAATCATGTATTAATCCTTTATAAACTATTTATAAATGGAACCTCAATAAAGTGTGACCAAAAAAGTCATTTGGATTTAAATGCGGAGGAGGCCTGGAATTACTTTAAGTCGCAGCTGCGGAAACTGTCGGAAGCCTGCATCCCAAGAAAGGGGAAAAAAACCATGGGCAGGAGTTGTAGGCCAAGCTGGATGAGCAAGCAACTCAGAGAGGGGATTAGGAAATTAGGAAAAGCGAAAGCTACAGGGAGTGGAAAAGGGATTAGCAAGGAAGCTCCTTAGTGAGGTCAGAACATGTAGGATAAAGTGAGGAAGGCTAAAAGCTGCCGTAGAACTGGACCGTTCAAGGGAATCAAAACAATAGATAAAAGGTCTCACGCACATAAATAAGAAGAAAACAAGAAAGAAGAAGTGGGGCCGTATACACTGAGGATGGAACGGAGGTTAAGGATAACCTAGGCTGGCCCAATATTATAATAACTACTTTGCCTCGTTTAATAAGACTATGAGGAGTTTTAGGTGATGGAGGATGAATAAGGGAATGTGGATATGGAGGCGGATATTACCGCATCTAGGTAGAGCAAACTGAACAGCTTAATGGGAACAAAATCGGAGGGGCCCGGACAATCTCCATCCGAGGATTAAAATTAAGGATGGCGCGTGAAATTGGCGACCCGGGTTAGCGAGAATTTTAAGCGATCGGTAAACTCGGGGTTGTCGTACAAACTGGAGGATTGCTTAACGTAGTCCTTATTTTAAGAAAGGAATAAAAGTGATCCGGGTAATTATAGGCCTGTTAGCTTGACGTCTGTAGTGTGTAAGGTTTGGAAAAATTTAAGGAGAAATAGTTAAGCGACATTGAGTCAATGTAATGTGGACGAATTGCAACATGGATTTACTAAAGGTAGATCGTGCCAAACAACCTGATCTCCTTCTTTGAGAAGTGACGGATTACTTAGATAAAGGAAATGTGGTAGATCTAATTTACCTCGATTTCAGTAAGGGTTTGACACGTTCCGCAGGGGACTGTTTATTAAATTGAAAAGTGGGATGATATGAAGTTGTAAGGTGGATAAGAACTGGTTAAAGGGAACTCCAGCGGTCGTACTGAAGGGTGATTGTCAGGCTGGAAGGAGTTATATGGATCCCTCAAGGATCGTTTTGGACCGATTATTAACCTTTTTGTACTGATCTTGCACAAAAGCGAATGTGCTAATAAAGTTTGGATGACACGAAGTGGGGTATTGTCACACGGGAAGGACCGGGTATTATTCAGGAGATTGGACCACCTTGTAACGGATAGGGTCGCTTGCTGGTGGATTCTCTGCAGCTTGAGGTCTTCAAATCACAATTTTGAGGATTTCAATAACTCAGTCATGGTTAGGGGTTGTTATAAATGTGTATGGGTAGGGTTTTGTGGCCTGCCTTGTGCAGGAGGTCAGACTAGATGATCATATTGGTCCCTTCTGACCTATGAGTCTATGAGTCTATAAATCTTGGAAAAAACACATTCCATATTAAAAATGAAAATGATATTTTCCATTCATTTCCAGGATCTTTGGCAACATAAGTACATCATCAATACACCGATTTCTATGGGTAAAGAGAAGAGGTCTTAACTGATGAATGGTCACATTGACTTATCATTGGCAAGAAGTAAATATTACCTGCTGTCTGAAAACTGCGTGCATGTCAGACCAAGACCCAGAGTGAAATTAGGGTGTAAATAACACTGACAGATTTAACAGCAGACTATGCTGGAGAAGAAATACAAGAAGAAGAAAGAAGGAAAGACATCAATATCCTTTTAAATTCTTTCTCCATTTTCAAGCAAACTGAGACAAAGATACCTGTAAGGTGTAAAGCAGTTATTTGAACTCACTCACTTCTCTGGCAATATATGCCCCTCTCTTCTATCCCTGGTACTACATACCTACATAAAAAGACAAGAATAAAACATAATCCATGGCTGCAGAAAATGAGGACCTCTTCTTACAGTGTAGAATCCAGCTTTTAAACTACTTATTGATGAAGAAGGAACTGGAAAAGCGTGTCAACTTTATGCACATATAAAATCTCACATTGTGCGGTTCTAGCAGAACTGTTAGAGCAGTAGGGTCATAATTTTAGAGAGTCTGAATGTAGGGGAGTATAAAGGAGTCTAAGATGGTATCATGCCAAGGAGATGGAAGAAATAGGGGGTGGCCTACCTTAATGGGCACTTCATACCATCTTGTTAACTGATTTACATTTCTTCTCCTGTTACACTCCTCTCTTCTGGTTTCTTCTCATGGGAGTTATGCATAGTATTCCTGATGCTTTGTCACCCTAAGCACACTTGTTCTCACACTCTACACACTGCAGCATAATACAAGACTCGCTAGAACTACTATAAAGGTAAGTGCATTAGTGGTTGGAAACCCATTCCCAGATAGTAATCAGTAGTTCACATCAAGCTGTAAGGGGATATTGAGTGGGTTCCCACAAGGATCGGTCCTGGGCCCAATTCTAGTCTCTATCTTCGTCAGCGATTTAGATAATGGCATAGAGAGTACACTTATAATGTTTGAAGATGATACCAAGCTGGAAGGGGTTGCAAGTGCTCTGGAGAATAAGATTAAAATTAAAAATGATCTGAAGTAAATAGGATGAAATTCAGTAAGGACAAATGCAAAGTACTCCATTTAGGAAGGAACAATCAGTTGCACACATACAAAATAGGAAATGACTGCATAGGAAGGAGCACTGTGGAAAGGGAGCTAGGGGTTATAGAGGATCACAAGCTAAATGAGTCAACAGTGTAACATTGTTGCAAAAATTAAAAAAAAAATTCTGGGATCTATTAGCAGGAGTGTTGTAAGCAAGACCAGAAGTTGGCATATTGTGCTGCATTAGTAGGAGCATTGCCAGCAGATGGAGGAAAAGGATTATTTCCCTGTATTCGGCACTGGTGAGGCCACATTTGAGCTTGGCGTCCAGAAAGGATGTGAACAAATTGGAGAGAGTCCAGCGGAGGGCAACGAAAATGATTAGGGGGCTGGGGCACATGACTTATGAGGAGAGGCTGAGGGAACTGGGCTTATTTAGTCTGCAGAAGAGAAGAGTCACTGATGCTAGCTCTCATCTAAACTAGTGTACTATATCTAGTGTAGCCAGGGTATCATGGGTAGTGGTGAGCAGCAGTACAGGCTGGTCACTCTGAATATGGACCCAGGGGGGTCACTCAGGCCAGCTAGCACAGCGTTGCTGCTGCTGCCCTGGTTACTGCAGTTACATAACTATTTTTAGCATGCTATTTTTAGAGCTAGTGTGAGTATGGCTTTGCAAGCTGGGAATCACACTCCCAGTTCATAGCGTAGAACCTTAGTTACCACCTCCCAGGGGCGGCTCCAGGCACCAGCACACCAAGTGCATGCCTGGGGCATGCAAAATGCATAGAGCCGACCCTGCCACCTCCCTAAAGGTCAGACTGGACAACCGGTTTGCTCTGGGTGGAAGCCATCTCTTTGTCCAAGGCTGCTCCATTTAAAGTTTAATGACCTTCTGTTGTTAGCCCTGTGTCAGATCCAAGAATTCGTTCTGTTACCTCCTGTGGGGTTTAGCTCAACATGGAAGCAAATGACAGCAGAAAAGGCAAAGACTAACCTTGCAATCAAAATGGGATTTGCAACTTGATAAAAACACATACAGAGTTCACAGTCTTAGACAGAGTTAATAAATTGTGCATACGCAAGTTTCCCCAAATCATCACAGTAACATTTCAAAGATTTTTCAGTGCTAGACTAACTCAGTTTCCATTATTACAATACAATTTAATTAATTTTCTTCATTTCCTGATGGTATTTCTAGTCATTTTTTAAAAAAAAAGTTTCACAAAAACTACCGGTAATCTAAATTTTTAAACTACCAGGGTCATGTTTAATAGAAGACTGAATGAAAGTTAGAACAAATACATTCAAGAACCAGAGGAAAAAAGGAAACTAGAAGACAGGCATATGAGTAAACTCTTAGCATTCCCTAATTATTACTGGAAATGAGTCTCTGTCTCAAGTTTAATTTATACTTGCCCCATGTGAAGCCCCTTGAGCTAATTTAAATGGAATCTGTAGGTGGTCTGGTCCTAGCAATGTATGCACATTAAAAAGATGCACTTTTTATTAAATGTAAATAGGAATCAGATAAATAGATCATTAAACCATTTGATGTCTAAAAATGGAATTCTCTTCATTAAGTTTGCCACCTCCATAAGTCAAGTAATGACTTGGGGAGAGTATCCGAGGAAGTGAAAATATTTCCCAAAGTCCAGAGTCTAAAGGAGTACTGGCTAGTGTGCACCTACCATGTGAAAATCAGGTCTTATGCCTTTAAAGGTATCTCAGATTGGACACCCAAAAATCAACTAATCACTTTTGAAAATCTATGCCCCTGTCTTCAGTTATAAATACACAAGTCTCTTCCAAAAAAAGTTTAATTGAGAGTATCTTCCATTAAAATAATATAATCACAGAAATATTTCCACAATAAACCTTACTTGTGACCTCTTCACTACCAGCACTAAGTATACATGTGGAATATCATGGAGTTACCTTATTACTCCTCTTATAACTTCCCATATTCCCTTGCCATTGCCATGGCAACATTAATTCTGCTGGCACATTGGGAGAAGTGATTTCTTTGAGCTTGACGACTGCAAGGGGTAAAGGATTGTGACAATTGTCACATAAGTGGGGGCTCTTCTGGGATTCTAACTCAGATGCTCAGAATGAAACTTTGTCTGTTCAGAGGAAATATGTAATCCATCAGGCAGTGTGGATTGCATGTCTTCTTTATTGGGTGATCTATAGAGAATATGGATATAAGTGGCCGAAAAAGAGAATATCTGTCCCACAAGAAATATCTAGTGTATTGGCCATAATGGGGTGTTTCAAAAGCATCTTCCACTAAAGTTGTAATCTTGTTACCCCAACCCTTATGGGAAAAGGAAGAGCCAAATGTAATTTTAACTACATTTAAACTATTTTTCTTTCATATTATAATTGTAAAAGGGGGTCAAATTTATGAATTTGTCAGGTTGCCAGTTAGCAGAAATCTAACAAACTAGGTTTGTCAATATATTAGAATCCAATGGGATAACATCTGTTTTTGTGTCCAGGAAGCATTAACTTACTAGTTTAATGCTGGGTTCTTTTCAGGTCAACTTTTAACTTGAACAGAATTTCTTCAAATCAGGACACTTGCTTATTCTTAACCAATCAATTTATTAATTCACCCAGAATCATATTAATATATATTCAGTAGTTTACCACTCAAATGTAGACACAATCAGATGTGCATACTACACACACACAATACCATCCTGCAAACAATTATGAGACTACCATTGAGGCTCAGCAGTAATATCAAAGAAAAATGCTAAAATTATCAAGATTTCTTATTACATTAACTGATGACCAGCAATTTTTAGTTCTTTAGTACCTAACAGTTACCACACCTGCAAGAATACACTTGTCTTTAAGGCATTTTGAAATATGGTTACTTCTCTTTGACTACAATGGTCCAAAAGGGACAAGTTTAAAAGCAATTCCTTAAAACACTTTTTTTCAACCTTTCTTAGACCAGTTTGCTTTGACTTAGAAAGCAGTTCAACTCTAAAGTGTACTTGTTGGTCTCACTAGAGAGTGTAGACTTAGGGCAGATCTACACTTAAAATGCTGCTGTAGCGCTTTAATGAAAACATTCTTTGCCAATGGGAGAGAACTCCAATCAGCTTAGATAATCCACCACCGTGAGAGGCATAGGTAGCTATGTTGGTGGGAGAAGTTCTCCTGCTGACACAGCTCTGTCTACAGCTGTGCTTAGGTCACTATAATTATGTCGCTCAGGGATGTGAATAATCCACACTCCTGAGCGACATAGTTATACTGAAGTAATTCTGTGGTGTAGATCAGGGCTTAGCAAGATAACCTAGAATTGTTTCTATTAAAGAATAAAAGGAGAAATACAGTCTGAGATAAAATATCTCCACTTCTTATCCTCTTAACCCTGGATCAGGGAAGACTTCTTTCTAGCTGGCCGGTCCAGGTGCCAGTTGAACACAGAATTCTGCAGCTTCTTGTGTTGGGTTCAGTCAGCTCTTGAGTGCCTAGTGACCTCAGTTTATATACCTTATTTTCGGGGCTGGTTGGAAGAGGGGCACCCTCTGATTCCTATTTGACACATGCCAAGTGGGTTCTCAGATTTCAGCTCTTAGTGTGTCTGCTGCTTTCATTGAGATCTAGTAGATGATGGTGATGTATATCAAATTTCCTTAATCCTTTTCTTATTGGAGGCTTTTTAAGTTTTATTTATATCAAGGGCTGTATTTCATTATTTGCCCCTACTGTCAATTGGGATCCCACCTTTTAAGCAATTTCTCTTAATATCCCAAGGCTATACTCTGGAAGCATCTGTCAACATTGCTACTTCCTCATGCCAGACAAATCCTATTATTTCTAGAGTGCAACAATTATTTACAATGAAAACCAACAAAATCCTTATCTTCTAAATTTGGAGGATGTACTCTGTACGTTCTTTGATTATACTAAGAATTTCACATTATTTAGGACTGACAAGAGAACAAACATTTTCCACATACAGAAGGTTATTGATCTGATTCACATGGCAAACAAATAAGCAGAATCTAATTTTAAGGTGAAAGATTATTCACAGTACATTTGATTTACAGTATCCTTCCTTCAAATTATAATTTGAGGTGAAAACATGTGGCTTGGATTTCTTGGGGTAACAGTTTGCCCAATTTGACCTTTAATCTTACAACCACATTTCTAGTTAGTTTAATTTGCAGCCTCTCCACTCATCTCTTCTTGACCCACTCAATGTGCAATGGTCCACTTTGCAAAGGAAAGCAGGGTATGACTGTTATTTAGTAGCTTGGAGTTGTTTAGGTGGTTTTGGAGGGAGAAAGCGGTTTCTACATATGCAAATAATGAGAGATCACTAGGTAATTAACAATACCATCATTTAGCCATTTTAGTTTCTATAATTGGGGGAGGGAACACTCGACCTTGGCAGACCTGTGGTCCTTAGATCCACAGATGTGAACCATTTTCTTATTGTCTTAAAAAGTGGATTCTATCTTGGGATAAACAAGTGGGATAGCTTTTCTAGTTTTTGAGGACCAGAAGGAATCATTAGTTATTAATCATTCAAGACACATCAGTCCCCTATATCCCTTACAGTATACATCAAGTCAATATCTAGATTATTAAGCTATCTAATTGCTGCATCATAAAGGGTAGCAAGGTGTTGTAATCGACCCTCCAATATTCTAATTGTGCTCCTCCACTACGTGCTTGATCATATGCATCACTGCCCCAGAGTCACACTATGAAGACTGGGCTAAGACAAGTTTCTGCTTTGTGACAGCAACTCTGCCAGTTCAGAGTCAACAGCCTGTTAAGACTAGTCCAGAATCTGCATTCCAGGTTGCAAATAGACAGATGTAAATTATGCTGATGAATTTCAGAAGACCTGTGTCTCTGTTCTAGAATTGAGACCACTCTGCAAGAACATAGCTGCTGGCTGTGAGAAACTGATGAAGATGTTCAGTCCTAGTGGTCAGAGCCAGAATCAGACATCCAGGATGGAGCTGGAGTGAGGCTGGAGGCTGAAACAGGGTTGGAGCAGGAATAGTAATGGGGCAGGATCAAAGAGCAGGGCTGGTGCAGCCAGGGCTTAGGAATTCTGTTGCCACTGTTAGGCAGGAGTGAGTTCCAAGCCCTGGAGTAACGCTGAGTAGACTAAGATGCTGTTCCTCCTGTGAGGCTTACATACCTGGTCTCGGAGTCACAAGACCAGTTCCTGGTTTGTGGATTGGCTGCAGCCTTGCACAGGAGTGACACATCACCTTTCACTGTCTCTGATGTTCTAGGCCAGCAACAGTAGACATGAGTGCATGAACGGCCATCACTAACTACAGGTGTAGGTGTTTTCTTCTGTAGGCAGGCAGATCTTCTTTATCGGAAGTGTGAGTTGCCTATCTGCATCTATTGGTACCATTGTCAGCCTTGTGTGCAGCAGGTTGTTTTCATCAGTCATAGCCCTCCATGAAGTTTTAAGAGTAATGGCATCTCAATGTTTAAGGAAAAGGAATGGATAGTCCTCCACACAGACTGTAAGGGGCTGACCGGCCAGTTCATTACTCACATGGGAAGGTTGTCACCACCATTTTAGACTCACTTAAT
Organism: Chelonoidis abingdonii; assembly: GCF_003597395.2. Lineage (NCBI taxonomy): Eukaryota > Metazoa > Chordata > Testudines > Testudinidae > Chelonoidis > Chelonoidis abingdonii. Next base: position 37,944,195 of record NC_133769.1, read on the forward strand.
GCAAGTCTCCACTGATGAGGGTAAGTGGCCAAAGCGTGTGTGTCCTGGCTGAGTGACACTTTGATATTGTGAAGATCATTACCCACATCAGCATGACAGATGTCAACAAACATATATGTACTTATTGGCCTTAGTTGTTGGTATTTAAAATATATATCTTTTAACAGGAGAGAAGATGGAGCATATCCTTGAGGGAGTCCATTACGGAGATGCATAAGCCAGCTGATTTTGTCTCTAGCTTGCAAGATGAAGCTCTGATTCATTATTATTTTCATTATGAACCGATCCATGGGTTTACAGGGAATAGTCTGCAACAGCTTGGCAGTCAGCCCCAGAGGCCAGACAGTATCATATGCTGCTGACAGTTCCACCAGAACGATACCAACTTTCTTGCCCTTCTTGAAGACATTGTTGATGTCTTGTGTTAGGCAAATGACTTGAGCTTGAAGCCAGCCTGAAAAAAGGCAATTGTGGTTCAATAACATCAGTGATGTGTGTCAGAGTTTCTCCATAAGCTTGTATGTGATCCAAATGAAAGAGCTGTGTAATCTAATTTTAGCAACACAAGCAAGAAGCTGCTATTATCAGTGGCATTAATGCTGATTTTGCAATTAACACATTTGTAAGAAGGTTGATTTTCTTTGCACAGACTTGGGTTACGTGTTTGGGAAGACAGAACTTTGCCAGAACTGGTTCTTCTAACTCAGGATGCACAGAGGCCTGCATGTGAAAAGGAAACAGGAAAGACTCAGCTATGAGAAGAATTGGTCCTGATTATCATTGCCTAATGTGCTAGAATGATGCTGAAAGCACAGCAAAACAGGCTGTCCTAGGATGATCCAGACATAACATAGTGTAGAGGAACCAGCCCAGGCTCACTTGAAAGGAAGATTAACCAGACACATGTCCTAGGTAAAGGTGAGTTTCTGGGGAAGCCAGGAGGGCCTGTCCCACAGGCCAGTCCTAAATAACCCAGATGGATACCCTTTTTTGTAAAGTGTAAACTCTATTTCATTTTGAGATGTGAACCCTTGTTCATGTGCAAATACCTGTGCACATCAAAAGAGGATTTACTAGACCCAGAGAGTGTTCTACAGTCCAGTTATAACATTCCCCTGAAATTTGTGTTTTGAACTTATCTGCTGTTTAACTAAGTAAGTCAGAGAGTGAATCTGTGTATCCTGGAATTGTGATTGGCATCAGCATAAAGCATGCGGGCAGGTGGTTAGATCATCAGTATACAGTTCCCCCGTTCCATGTAGTTATTCATACCACTTCTTATATTAGGTGGTGGTGGGGTGCTCTACTGTAAATTACTTCTTATTCTCCATCTGAAATCTAATGTAGAAACCCTGCAAGGCACTTATGCGGCACCAGCTGGAAGAACAGGAGTCCCAGCATCTGATCATTCATACAGTCTCATGCCTGCCCATCTCAAAACTCTATACAGTGTTGTTTTAGCCTTGGTGATCCCAGGATATTAAAGACACAAAGTGGGTGAGGTAATACCTTTTATTGTACCACAAGTTCTGTGTAGCTCGAAAGTTTGTCTCTCTCACCAACAGAAATCTCAAAACTGACTGAAATATTTCAACAATTACCCACAACAACTCAGGCTTGCTAGACTATAGGAAAGCCAGCTCCCATGATCACATTAGCTTTTTCAAATGGCATCAAATACCTTTCTTACTGCAATATAATTCAAATAAACCAAGGCAAAATAATTGTCTTGAATATACAGGTCCATTTCAATTTGCTAGTTAAAACTTACAGACCACTTTGCCACCGAATGAAGCTGTTTACAGACAGTTGGTACAGGCAGAAAATTATGAAGTGACAAAAAGAAAACCACATCAAGTAATTTCTTGGCCATTTGCCATCTACTGTTGGTGACAGTAGCAGTTCAGATAATTAAGATCAGAGTCACTAAATGTTCAGTTATCTTAGTTATGTAAATTGACATCAACCATGCATGAGTGGCTTAACACTTGGTAAAACCAAAATACTTTTATTATCTCTTATTTTCTACCTATGATAAAGTTCTGCCTAGTTAATTAATGTTCCATTCCACAGAGATGTAATAGAGCTTTTGCTACTGTGTGGGAGAATTTTCCACATCTCTCTTCACATGGTATTTAGCGGTGTACTAACTTCAGCTGGCTGCACCACTGAGAAATTGTCAGTTTCAGGAATTTTAGAGATTAAATCTACTGCAGTATGCAGAGCCATACCTATTTAACAGGACCTAGTACCCAAAATAGATTTCATATACTTGAAGTGCACTGGACACATCAGACAGATTTTCCTGGAGCAGCTTTTTGGCTGGAACCATCACCCTTTTCCATGGAAATAACTGTAATTAGTTCAGATGAAGATTATGAAATGCTGCTTTATCATTCATCAAGTCCACTTGAATGTAGTGAACCAAACCCATCCTTGATGTAAATCCTTTGACAAAGGAGTTACCCCCAGGATGATTTAAACCCAATATATCTACTGTTTAGGATTTCCATTTTATTTATTGTATGTTGATTTGTACAGGTTAAACCACAAAACTACCTTAACCACTTCCACGCTGGGCTTCCACACCAAATGTATAATCCTGTGTTCTACTAACATCCTACTGAAATCAGAATGGAATGGCCTGATTTAGCCAGCAGCATTAGAAATGCATTTCCCAGTGTACTTGGCACATTCAGCATCAGCACATTGGTATCAATGGGTCTTGTACAAGCCCATAACAAAAGTATCTTATACCCTACCACGAATTTACCTGTTGCTACATAGTGGGGATTGCTCTGCTGTCACAGGTTTAGCCATTGCAGCTGTGGGCTGTGATCTCTCGTCCCCTGGGAGTCATATAGGTGGCACAGTTCACTGGTTTCAGGAGCAATTTTTACTCTATAAGTGTCAGTTATTGAGTTCTCCTTCCAAAATCCTATCATCGATTTACACCAGAAAATATCCCTATGTGGGATGGCTGCATCTGTAAGTGCACACAAATAACTTCCTGAGTATCTCCAAATCTTTCTGGAGAGGAGCGGCAGGAATACCCATGTGACCATCACTGATGGCATAAATACAGACTCTGCTGTGAATTATAGTAATTATGCAAGGCTTCACCAGACTACCAGCTCTCTTGTAGTGTAGTGACAGCCAGTGAGAAAAAATAATTACAGCTAAGAAGATGCCAGAGAAGCCAAGAGGATAACTGACTTCACTGGGAGCTGATAGGTGCGTAAATGAGGATTTAGTAGCCTAACTTTATACGCCAGTTTTTGAAAATCTTGGCCTTCATCTCCAGAATGCTTTAACTCTCCATCTGTAAATGGGAGCAACAATCACACATCCTTTTTCTCACCGTTTGTCGGTCTTGTCTGTTTATATTTTGGTACACGTATTGTCTTATGTGCATATAATCTTCCAGCACAATGAGGTCTTGATCTTGATAGGACCTCTGAGCACTAGTGTAGTACACATGAAGGATAGGAGGAAAAGAGAAAGACAGGATGAGTGTCACTTGCACAGGCTCACACGGTGTGCACAACTTGATGTTTTGAATCATTTAAGTATTTCTGAGCCCGATTTACAGTTTAGAGGATCCTTAGTAGAAATGAGAGGACTCTTGCTTTAAATGAGAAACAGGGCCTTTTGTCTGTCATTTTTAGATATTTTTAAATTTTAGGGTTTTCTTTTTTAAAAAAAAAAGAACATATCACCATGTTCCTTTAATATTAACCTCCTCCATCCTCTGTGCCCCTGTTTCAGAAAAGTAACCTTGGGTTCATTTCTATTATATTTCTCTTATTATTATTTATTTACTTCAGGCTGCACAAACGTAACTGAGGGTGAGATTTAGCCTCACTGTACTTAAATGTACCTTGTTATCAACATTTAAAAACAATAAACGAAGTTTTTGTGCAAATCTCTATCATGTAACATAGCAGACAAGACCATAACAGCAAACGTTTCCTCGGGTCTAGCATGTAAATACTTAGCAGTAGGCTTTTAAAAGTGTGCATTATTTAATAGGCAGCCTGCAGTAGCTCCAAAGAAATTGTTGCAGTCCATAATGTCAAGTCCTACTTATAGGTACTTTACTCTATAGATTTTTAAGCTGACTGAACTGCTACAGTGCATTAGTCTATCAGGTACTACATATGCATGGGAAATCAGAGTGCTCAAATTTGTGAACATTGTGCTGAACTTACTGAGCATGCAGAATGGAATTTAATGAACCTCCGAAGAAAGCAATGTTTGAGTTATGCAAATTAGCTGCAAACTGCTTGAATTATCACCTAAGAATTTTTTGTTTCCATGATGGGTACATACGTTTATAAGACTTGGGTCTCACTGAAGATCTAACAAGAGTCCTAGAAGTTTTACACTGATATAACCAATACTTTGGGCAAGTTTACTAGTAGGAAAATTCCCTAAAATAGAGTGAACGATGCAGAATCTCTCCAGGCAGCTAATACCAGAATCATAATTACAGTTACTTAAACTGGAAACTTGTTTATGCTCGTCCACTCTCAAACAGGATTGTACCAAGTAATGCCGGTGTCTAGTGCAAAGAAGCCTTGTTTCAAATGGTGAATATACTAAAATACTCAAAATTCTCCTCTGCAAGCAATTTTCAAACAATCTGCAGGTGGAAATATGTTGGCAGAAAATATTCACAGAATAAGTCTGAACATCACATTTATAGAAACTGAGCTGTTCAGACAATTTGTCAACAGAAAAAAAGTGTAAATTCAATATCTAAAGTATATGCTGTGAACAGTCTGTTTTAGTCTTCATTTTCCTTTTCCACAAAAACAAGTCAATATTGCTGTGTGCGCTGCTCCTAAAAAATTCCCTATGACATCATTTAGCAGAAAGGATTATTTAATGTTGTATATTGTGCCACAAGCATAGAGCATGTTCCTAAAACTTTTACATTGAAAAAGATGTTAACAAAAAACTAATAGAAAGAAGCCATTCAGCATTATTATTTTGTGTCTGCTATGCAGTATACTCAGAAGTGTTGCAGAAGCAAAATATCCAAAGCTGAATGGCTTGCCTGCTCTTAGTTTTCAATATATTTCTCAAAGGAGTCATGGTGTTAAGGTAAATATTGAAAGATGCCTGTTGCTAATGTAAGCTACCAATTTATTGCACTGATCAATGTGGCTGAAGTTAGAAAGATGACTTGATAACCCTTTCATTCCTGTCACAGGGTTTCAGCTACCGGGTGTGCCTCACTGCTTAGCCTGTTTCCATGATCCCTCAGTCACAAACACACCCAGGTGGTTTCCCTTTTCACCTTATTTCCACAGGTCTCCAGCGAATGGAATATGACACAGACATACTGTAGCAGGAGCTTTCCACACAGCTTCTGTCCTCTGCACAGATCACCCTGTAAGCTCCTCTCTCATTCTCTCTCTCCTTCTTGAGTTTTGTGGCCTAGCAGTTCCTGAATCTATGGCTGCCAGGCCCTGTACTTCATATCTAATTCATGTTTTAGTGTCCCACTTTTCTCGATATTCTTAAAGAATTGCAGAAGACCTTATTTATTTATTTTTTAAAAATTAGGTCCTATTTTCCTTGTATTCTTAATACATATTGCAAAGAGAATCGTTACTCTAAGGCCTCTGAGCGTTTTATATTAACACTTCCTTTCACTGGTACAGTCTTTACAGTCCCAAAGGATATTATCTGTCTTTTCTTGGACATTATGCATAATCCATCTTTACATTTGTTAATTAGAAATAGATTAGTATTTAATCTACAATGCCCTGTTAGAATTCTAACTACAGCCACCTCACTCTTCTTCCCTGTGCCTGGGATTATATCAACATTTTCAACTGCTTTTCTATTTCCCAGAATCCCCTCCCCGCCCTCATTTCGTTTGCCCACCGTTCTTGCCATCCTTACTCAGCTCATTTTTTTATTAGGTTTTTAAATTACAGTTTGCTTAAAGGGATCCCTAGGTCACCTTGTTCATGATTAACAACACATTTTCCCTGTCCGGCCTCCACATTGTTGCTTTCTGTCACTGCATGAGATCCATGCTATTGCTATAGTTATATCCAATTGCAATCGTTCGGTTGTTAGCAGTAATATTTCATTAAGAATATAATTTCTGCTGTCAAATTTACCATTATAAATTCATTGAGCCCTGGTACAGAATCAGAGAATGGCCACAGCAGCTAGCCACATGTCTAAAGCCCAGTTTTGTGCTAACATAATCCCTGTAAACTCATCTGTTAAGACTGATACAAATTAGCCATCCCTATGGCTGTCTTTAGTCTGAGTGAAGCATGCAGATAGAGGTTCCCATTCATCCTATTGTTCCACTACGGAGCCATCTGTATATATTTGGCAATAGTGTCCCCACTTATGATAAACATATTTATTTGCTATAGCTTGTATATTTACCATTCTCCTCTTTTATTTATTTCATTATATAATTCCATGTCTAGCTTGGAGGAAGGGGATTGTGGGGATGGCTTTCCAGTAATAGAAGATTTTCTCATAGCTATACATTTTTGTTTCTTTCAATCCTCTCTTTTCATTGAGATCGTTTATCCACTTCTGTCCCCTACTTACACAGGGAATTTTGAGTTTGTCCTACTTGGCATCCACTTAATTCCCAACAATCATTATGTATTAGCTTTGTGTTGTCATCTTTGCTATTACCTGGAACGTTACCCAGAAGTTTAAGTCTGCAAACTTCATTTTAAGTGTGATAGACATTTCAGTGGCTGCCCTCTGTAGTACACACAGACACATTGTCGTGAAAGCACCACATGTGAGACGCAACACCTGTGCTTTGATATTGTCTAGTTTTCTTAGATTTTTGTTCTCTGCTGACCTAAAGGACTGGCATTCACATTCAATTGGTCTAATTAGCCCGCTGTATAGCATTTCCAGTTTTCTTATCTGCTCTCCAGGATGTTTCAGAGATATATTTAAATAAGATAATTCTGCCTTTGCACTTATCTTTAATATTTTCAATATGCTCCTTCTAAGTGAGCTTGCTATCAAATTTTACACCTAACAATTTGTAATTTTTCACAATATTTATCTGTTCATCATATAGATATAACTTCATATCTTTTTCGATTTTCCGTATTGTGAAGATCATTCCCTTAGTTCTGTCTATGGAGAATTTGAAGCCTCGCCTGCACTTAGGTGTCTCATTGAAAGTGCTTCCAAAAGATTCAAGGTTTCTGCTTTTGATCCAGAGGTTATTTGCAAACAACTGTGACGTGTTCCCTATTCTTGTACTCATCTCCTTAGGGAGGTTATTTGTCATGATGTGAAAGAGGGTTGGGCTAATTACATTTCCCCTGTGGAGTTCCATTTGCAGTCAATTATACATTGAGAAAATAAACTTCCCTATTGGAACTTTTGCTTAAGAATTCCCTGTATCCATCTGTACATTCTTCCTATAATACCTAGAGAAACCATCTTATGACATAGTCCCTCTCCCCAGAATGTTACACACTGGGCTTTTTCTATGTCCAACAAGGTTACTATCATGAATTCTTTGGTTCTCGTGCTTTTTTGTGCTTCTGTTTCTATCCTTACAATGTGGTCAATCACGCACACTCCTACCTCTTCTGAACCCACTTTGCATTCCATCTATGAACCTGTTTCTTTCTAGGCATGCTACTAACCTCTCTGTTTCCATTCTTTTCATGATTTCACCTAAACATGCTATGATGGCAATTGATCTGTATGTCTGAGGTCTTGAGCACAATTTACCTGGTTTACTCACTGGGACAAAAATCACGTTACCAGTCCTTAGGTATTTCTCCTTTTCTCCATAAGTTATATAATTTTATTATCACCCTCAAACTTCCTTCACTTAGGTGTTTAAGTATTTCAAAACTTATTTTGTCCTTGTGTGGGTGGTGCTTATGTTCCTTATTATCCCTTTTTGGAGTTCTCTTATATTAAAGTTTTTAGTTAAAATAATATCCACATCCTCCTCCAAACACTTCATCATCCATAATTATATCTAATGAATGTTCTTTTCCTCTCCCTAATTTAAAGCATTATTACTGACTTTTTGAAACATGGGGACCAGAATTCCCCCTTCTTCTTTTTTAGAACTTATTATGTCATACCTTGCAACTGCAAGGCTTTGTATTATTGGCTCTTGCTCTTTATTCCATTAATTTTCCTAGTTTGTTTATATACCTCTGCTGTATTTCTTATCTGTGATCCTAAAAGCATCCGAGTGCCAGTGGGCAAGGGCTTACTGGTATGAGAAATGGAGTTTCAATTGGCCTGACCACTGTGGTGTACCCCAACTCACTATAGTTATAATCTGTATCTGAAAGGTGCCATGTAATATGTTGGAAAACCAAACTCACTGATCATTAATATTCTTGTGTGATGAATGTATTAAGAGTTATGGATATATGCTGGAATGATGACTTAATATGTTTAAACCAGGCATGTCAAGGGAAGTTGGATAACTAGTCTGCCCTAAACAAAAGTTCTTCTTCGAGTGCTTGCTCATATCCATTCCAGTTAGGTGTGTGCGCGCCGCGTGCACGTTCGTCAAAGATTTTTACCCTAGCAACACTTGGTGGGCTAGCAGGGCGCCCCCTGGAGTAGCGCCGCTATGGTGCCGGATATATACCCCTGCCTGCCACCCCGCTCCTCAGTTCCTTCTTACCGCCCGTGTCGGTCGTTGGAACAGTGGAGCGAAGCTTAGCTGATCTCCACCTCCCTAGCGATTCACTCGTTTCTATTGTAATTGTGTCCACACAGTGGAGTGTGGCTACTGTCTTCAGTTTGTTTCAGTCCCTCCTTCCCACCCTCCCTCCTCGTCCCTCTTTAGGGACCCCTCTCACGAGCAACTCCTTCTGCAGGAGGTTTTGAGGCTCCTTGCGATGGGAGCTATAGAGGAAGTTCCAGAGGAATTAAAGGGGAAAGGGTTCTATTCCAGATATTTCCTAATTCCCAAGGCAAAAGGTGGCCTCCAGCCTATCCTGTACCTGCGAGGACTGAACAAATTCATGAGAAAGTTCAAGTTCCGCATGGTGTCCCTAGGAAACATCATCCCTTCCCTGGATCCTGGAGATTGGTACGCTGCTCTCGACATGAGGGACACATATTTCCACATCGCAATTTACCCTTCGCACAGAAGGTACCTATGCTTTGTGGTGAATCATCAACATTACCAATTTGCGGTCCTTCCTTTTGGCCTCTCCTAGGCCCCTCGGTTATTCATGAAATGTATGGCGGTAGTCGCCGCCTTCCTCCGCCATCGTCGAATACATGTTTTCCCGTATCTCGATGACTGGCTTATTCGAGGGACCTCCGAGGCTCAGGTCACCGCACATGTAAACGTCATCAAGGACCTATTCACCCGTCTAGGCCTGATTATCAATCTGGACAAATCCATTCTGCTTCCTACGCAGAGGACAGAGTTCATAGGGGCCATGCTGGACTCCAATCTTGCAACAGCCAGCTTGCCCCCACAGCGGTTTCAGGCTATAGTCTCCCTCATACAGCGACTACAAAGCTTCCCAACAACCTCTGTCCACACCGGCCTCGCCCTACTCGGTCACATGGCTGCGTGCACTTTCGTTAAGAAGAACGCAAGATTGCGCATGCATCCTCTTTAGACTTGGCTCGCCTCAGTCTATCGTCCACGTAGGGATGCCATAGACATGATAATCACAGTCCCACCAAGTGTGCTGGGCTCCCTCAACTGGTGGCTGACGCCCTCCCTGGTGTGTGCCGATCATCCGTTCCATCCGCCACAGCCCTCAGTGTCTCTGACAACAGACGGACGCTTCCTTTCTCAGCTGGGGTGCACATCTAGGGCACCTTCGCACCCAGGGCCTTTGGTCCTCTCAAGAGCTGGTGCTTCACATCAATGTGCGCGAACTGACAGCGGTCCGACTGGCGTGCCAGACCTTCCAACAGCATCTGCAGGGCCGTTGTGTTGCAGTTTTCACAGACAACACAACGGCCATGTATTACATAAACAAGCAAGGAGGGACGCGGTCTTCCCCCCTTTGTCAAGAGGCGATGCGACTGTGGGACTTCTGCATAGCCCACTTGATAGACCTGGTAGCCTCCTTTCTCCCAGGAGTCCGGAACTCTCTCGCGGATCACCTGAGCAGGTCCTTCCTGTCCCACGAATGGTCCATCCATCCGGACATCCTCCTTTCTGTATTCCGGAAGTGGGGCTTTCCCCAGATAGACCTCTTTGCCTCCAGGGAGAACAGGAAATGTCAGGTGTTCTGCTCCCTGCAGGGTCACTCCCCGGGCTCCCTCTTGGACGCATTCCTAATTCCCTGGGAAGGTCGTCTACTTTATGCCTTTCCACCCTTTCCCCTAGTCCACAGAGTCCTGCTCAAGCTCCGCAGGGACAGGGACAGGCTAATCCTGATTGCTCCGGCGTGGCCGAGGCAGCACTGGTACACCATGCTGCTAGACCTATCTCTAGCGGAGCCGATACCTCTGCCGCTCTACCCGGACCTTATAACACAGGACTTCGGCAGAGTTGTCCACCCAGAACTGCAGTCCCTCCACCTGACAGCGTGGCTGCTGTCTGGCTAAACCAATCCGAATTGTGCTGTTCCACCCTGGTGCAACAGGTCCTCCTGGGAAGCAAAAAGCCTTCCACGGGAGCGACATATCTCGCCAAGTGGAAGCGATTCTCCCATTGGTGTGCCCAGCGTAACCTTATTCCCGAAGCCGTATCGGTCCCCATTATCTTGGACTACTTATGGTACCTCAAGGAGCAAGGCCTGGCACTCTCTTCGATAAGGGTGCATCTGGCCGCGATCTCCACCTTCCATCCTGGGGAATCAGGCAGTTCGACCTTCTCTCACCCTATAGTTTCCAGGTTCTTTAAGGGCTTGGAACGACTCTACCCTCCAGTTAAGCACCCTTCCGCTACCTGGGATCTCAACCTTGTATTAGCTAGGCTCACGGCCCCTCCTTTTGAGCCGTTAGCCACTTGCTCGCTGCTGTACCTGTCCTGGAAGAAGGCCTTCCTCGTCGCTATCATTTCGGCCAGACGAGTATCAGAGCTTCGTGCTTTGATGGTAGACCCTCCATATAGGATCTTCCACAAGGACAAGGTACAGCTACGACTGCACCCGGCTTTCCTTCCCAAGGTGGTCTCTGCCTTCCACATTAACCAAGACATTTTTCTACCAGTCTTCGTCCGAAGCCGCACGCATCGCGCCGGGACCAACAACTACATACCCTGGATGTCCGCCGGGCCCTCGTCTTTTACATTCAGAGGACCAAACCTTTCAGACGTTCGCCCCAGCTATTTATAGCAGTCACAGAGCATTTGAAAGGCATGCCTATCTCTTCCCAGAGGCTCTCATCATGGGTAACATCCTGTATCCGGACGTGCTACGACTTGGCCATCTCACCGCCCACTCTACTCGGGCTCAAGCCTCGTCCGCCGCTTTCCTGGCCCACGTTCCCATCCAGGAAATATGTCGCGCAGCTACCTGGTCTTCCGTCCATACGTTTGCATCCCGCTATGCACTGTTCGAGCAGTCTAGAGACGATGCCGCCTTTGGCTCAGCGATCTTACATTCCGCAACGTCTCACTCCGACCCCACCGCCTAGGTAAGGCTTGGGAATCACCTAACTGGAATGGATATGAGCAAGCACTTGAAGAAGAAAAGATGGTTACTCACCTTTGTAACTGTTGTTCTTCGAGATGTGATGCTCATATCCATTCCCCGCCCTCCTTCCCCACTGTCGGAGTAGCCGGCAAGAAGGAACTGAGGAGCGAGGGGAGCCGGCAGGGGTATATATCTGTCACCATAGCGGCGCCACTCCAGGGGGCGCCCTGCCAGCCCACCAAGTTTTGCTAGGGTAAAAATCTCCGATGAACGTGCACACAGCGCACGCACACCTAACTGGAATGGATATGAGCAACATGTCTCGAAGAACAATAGTTACAAAGGTGAGTAATCGTCTTGTATGTGTATTTGTTTCTCTGGCCAGCCTGATCTATGGGACTATGAAGGTCAATTTAAATATTAAGTACACAAAGCCATCAATCTAAAGAGTCGGGGAGGAGACAGCATGACATCTTCACCCAGCAGGAGAGAGAAGCTTGGTCTAGGTTTTACTTTTCAAAGAATATATTACAAAGATCCAAACATGGGAGTGGGGTTGGGGCTAGGGGCTCAATCTCAAGTGATAAGCAATAAAATCAACTGATTGTATACAGTATTGTATACAGTATTGTATTACAAAAGTTGACTGAGGTGTTTTATGAAAGTCTGACACACCGGTGATTAATATCATAAAAAATGTACATATTAATATTATAAGAAAGTATGGATATTTGGTGATATCTACACTCTGTGTCCAAAGAAAGGGAGAAACAGGCTTCTCCCAAATAGATAGCTCTGACTTTCCCTCCTACCTGTCTTCTATGTAAATTCAGCATATCGGAATCAAACCATTGGAATCCTCATTTACACACAGGGGGATGGGAAGCCCACAGAAAGGGCTCTTAAACATTGAACTTGAAGATACAAACAAGACCAAAGCCATCTTTTGGCATCCATCAAAACAGACACAGAGGAACAGAGCTCTTGAAGCTGAGAGAGATGCATCCTTCAACCAACGGAGGACTGAAGTCTCTGGGAACTGAATATAGGTGATATCTATTCACCTAGCAGATATTTCAGTTGGAAGACAAGGGAAACCAGCCCATTGTGCTTCTATAGACAGTCATGGATGGAGAAAGTCAGCTATGACTGGAAAGAAGATTGGTAAGAAATTTACATTGGACAAAGACATTGTAAAGTTAAGTCTAAGCCACTAGACATTATTTTGTTTTACTTGTAATTCTTTATCTTCATTTCTTATACTTAACTTACTTAATCCTATATACATTTTAAAAATATATATATTATATATTTTTACTATAAACCAACTCAGTGCTGTGTTTGAAACAAAAGGGTGTGTTTACCCCCTGCCCCAGCTAGTTAAAAGCACATCATAGCTTATTAACTTGTCTCTTTAAAGGAACAAACTAACCTTATTTTTTCTCTGAGATGGCTGGACTCTTCAGGGTATATAGTTTGGGGAAAGTTTGACACTGAGAGTGTATTGTTACAACCTTGCTGGTTGTAACCCCGGCAGGTAGAAGCCAGAGTGGAGCAATAGACAGGCTTCTACGATCAGAGCTGCTGAACCAGTTGTCTGCCACATACACTCATGGGTATGACCTCCATGCTTGTAGGCTGCCTGGGAGCATTCCAGGCTGGAAGCTACAGCAGCAAATCACTATGAGGTTGCAGAGCAAGTGGTGACAACCCCTCACTGGTCTGAATTTCACCCCAGAATTTGACAATCTTTGTTTACTCTTCCACAGTATGTTCTCTGCCTTTCTCTTTTTATAGCCCTTTGTACAATGTTCTTACTTTTTTCACATTTCATTAAGTCCTCACTATTTATGGAATTTTTTGCTCTCTTGTATGCCTTATTCCTTTTCCTAATTATTTCACAGTCTATGTTCCACCATGATACTAACTCTACTTAAACACAGCCAGCCCGTTTCAGGAATAGCTAGGCTGGCTGTCTTTATGATTCCCTTATAAGTATTACTACAGAATTCTCAATATCTTCATTTATACTTTGATCATTCATGTATTTCTCACTTTTGTTTTGAAAGAGTTTCCAAGTTGCTTTAGTTTCCAAGTGGAGATATTATCCTTGCTATTCCCTCCTCTCTGTAACTTTCCCAGCTGTGTAGACTTGGTATAGTACTAGAAGCTATTCACAGACTGAGACATGAGAAGCTTCTGTTGGTTGTAATGAACCTAGTAGGTGCTCTATTATTTATTATTAAAAAAAATTCTTCAAATAATTGCTCTAAACACTTTGGTTTTATATTTTTTCTTATTTTCCTCCAATCGGTTGTGACTATTCAGATCACCACAGATAATAAATGGGCATGTGACATCTGCAATTGATTCTTTCAGATTCATAGTCTCTAGTTTACTGCATGGACTATAAATAGGATCCTACCAAATTCATGGCCATGAAAAACCCATCATGGACCATGAAATCTGGTCTTTTGTGTGTTTTTACCCCATACTATACAGATTTCATGGGGGAGATCAGCATTTCTCAAATTGGGAGTCCTGACCCAAAAGGGAGTTGCAGGGGGGTCAGAAGGTTATTTTAGGGGAGTTGCAGTATTGCCACCCTTACTTCTGTGCTGCCTTCAGAACTGGGTGGCTGGAGAGCGGCAGCTATTAGCCAGGTGCCCAGCTCTGAAGGCAATGCCGCAGCAGCAGCAGCACAGAAGTAAGGATGGCAGGGAATGGTATTGCCACCCTTACAGCTACGCTGCTGCCTTCAGAGCTGAGCAGCCAATACATGGTGGCTGCTGACTGAGAGCCCAGCTCTTCAGGCAGTAGTATAGAAATCCTTTGACTATAAAAAAGTTAGTCAAATTTGTTAAAAACACATTCCTGGTCTGTACAATCTTTCTTTTATAGGTTTAAAATAAATTGGTGTTTTAGGGTTGTAAAACCAAAAAATATTTTTGCCAAACAAAAGAAACTAGTGTTGTTTAATTCTGGTATTTAGCATTTAATACTTAAGGTAACTTAACATGTTACAAGATTTAAATTGTTGATTTTTAATTAAAAAAAAAGTTGTGACTGCAGCAGGGCAGTCAAATCCAGATAAATGAAGAAAAAAACAAAGATTTTATATCTATTTTGGTAACAAATGGCAAATAAAAGCTGTAATCAGTGCCCTACACTAAGCCTTAAGGTGGCTCTGTGTAATCAACAGTCATTTTGCCAAAAGGAAGCCAAAATGAATTGTGTTTTCCTTTGCAAATCAACGTGTGTTTAAAAGCAAAAGTTAAAAGTTAGAAGTTAATTGTGTCCTTTTAAGACAAAGTCTCTAAGCAGCTGATAACTTTAAATCCAACAGCAAGCCAAAAATGTCTGTGTTAATGTAAATCACCTAAATAATAAAGATAAGCCATTAAAACCTGACCTGCCTATAAAAGAAATAACTGGAAAATATGAGGAGAAATTTAAATAATTTCTCAATTTTGTCTGCAATCAGCAAGGGTATTTATATAAAAAAAATATATTTTAAGCAATAATCTGCCAGCCCGAAGGGGGGAAAAATATGTTCTCTTTGTCTTTCAGAAAAAAAAATAGGAAAATCTGATACAAACTGAAAAGCCTCAAATTGTTCTTAAAGTAATTGCTAAGTACACCTTACACCCTGATCACCTTTGGCGCTCCCCCGATGGCTGTCTGGTTGCGCCTCAGGTGCTCTGGCCCTATTTGGTCACATGCATTACCGGATGGCACGCGTTAGCAGAGTGGAGTTGATTGCTGCAGTTAAATAAAACTTTTCCTCTGTAGCCCAGCACTACTGCCAGCAACATAACATTGGTAAAGCTTTCAAAGTTAGGCAAGCAGTGCATCCCCAACCCTGGGAACCTTTTATAAATATTCAAATTAATTTTATTCAAAATGTTTAAATGTTGTAATTGTAAGTATGTGTTAGTTTTAATAATGTATTTCCTTGTAAAAAGGCAAATGCCAAAACTGCTGTAAAACTTTTGTATCACAATCTGGCATATCTGGACTAATTATAAAAAAGTTATGTGCAGCTTCACAGATCCAGTATGGCCAAATGCCCTTTGAAGGCCACTCTCAATCAAAAAACTGACTCAGCCCTCATAAAATTTTTACCAGGGCACCCGATGCAATTACCAGCAGTGCCCTGCTGGCCCTGGCTCAGATGGACATTCATTTAATAAATAACACAATGCTTAATTATTGCCAGGCATTAATGAAATGTGTTCGGTCTTTTTATATACAGCAGCCCTGCCACTCGCTGAAACCAGGAATCTGGATCTACATAAAGGTCCATCAGCGAGGAACCATCCTGACCCCATGTTAAAAGACCCTTATCAAGTCTTAATTATCAACACCGCTGTAAAGTGCCAAAAATTAACTATCTGCCCATGTTTCTCACTGTAATGGCTCTCCAACTGATAATCGGTCTATCTTTCCTTCTGGCATTATTGTTCCTTCTGAACAGCAGGAGTAAAGGACAAGGTAAAAAGCCGGTAACCTCTCTTTTGTCCACTAACAGACCTACTGTGCCTTTAAATCTTGCTAAGAAAACAACCTCTCCACCTAAGGACATAGTAAAGCCGCCAACCAAGCAAGGTAATTGTGCTAGTAACCTCTCTCTTGCTGCCTCACTGCTGGATAGCTAAGGAAACTAAGACTACACAATCTCAAAAAATAACTTGCGGAAGCTAGCCAAAACTACCTAAAAATAAAACTTTTAATATTAATTAGCCTCTCCTTCTTAACAAACTTAGGGTGAAAATGAGAAAATAATATTTTTCTAAATCGTAGTCAATTAGTAGCCTTACTAGTAAATAATCAAACATATACCCAAAGAGTTTGTTCTGCCACTGGAAATTTTACCTGTATTAAAAATTATTCCCATAACTAACAATTTATTTTGTACCCTATTGTAATATACTCCTTCCTTTGCCATTAATGCTAATGCTTCTCTTCCCTTTGTGAAGGTATTTGGCCAACAGATGTAATATAATACTTCACAGAGGAGAGATGTGTTAGGACATCAGTGGACTGTAATTAATGCTATATTAGGAACCATTAAATTTATATTGTCTTTATCCAGTTTTCAAATTACCTTTATATATCCAAATTGCTCTAAAGGAGCTGCCATTCGGCTAGTACAGCAAAAGAGCTGGGTTTCTCCCAAAAAGAAAAGAGATTTGACTGGACCCCTGTGGTATGGGGCCAATAGAACAGCTGTAATCTGGAATATTTACAAAAGCCAATAGCATGAGAAAAAATTGGGTCAATTGGAAAAAGCCACTGGTCTTATTACTGCAGCACAGTTAATGCAGGTTCAGGCTGGGGTTGGTAAATTGCATGTTATTTCTGCCTTTAGTTCAATAACCCAGAAGTTGCTAACAGAGATGGTATTAAATATCATTGGAGCTGGAAAGGCATTGCAGTGGAACTTGGCATGTGCAGAAGTTCAGGATTTCCTGAATGACCAGCTAATGGCCATTCGGAGTGATCTCGAGCACCAGACTTGGCCCACTGCCCTTACAGACACATTGGGAGTACCATCTGATCTGTGGCCATGGAGACATACTTGGAGGTTTTCTGGGTGGAGGTATGGACAGTCACAGTGCTCCTTACAAGCATACAGACTGGTTAGAGGGATGTGGGCTCCCACATACTGAATCCTGCCAGGTCCATGGGGAGAATGCACATGGGACTGGGTAATTCACCGAGACATTTGGGAGATCAATCTACTTAGAATGCCTAGCCGATTCATAGTCAGTGCTCCTGAAATAACACCCATTATTTGCATTGGAATAGGAAACCAATGAAGACTGGCCATTAGAACCCCCACAGCTTCAATGTATATGTGAATTCAAGGGAGGGGAAATTGTCACTGTTCATGACTATGTTTGTTGTAAGGGTATGGGACTAGAAATCCTCCTGACAGGAGATACAGTCTTCCAGGCTAATAACAGTTGTGTATTCGTTAAGGCCCAGATTGTACAGAATGCCCATTTTAACCTCACTACGACTGCAGGCAGCCATATTATCTATTGGCCTGCGGATAAAAATTTGCAATCAACTCTCAGGTATAAAATGCCCTTTAACTGAATGACCCTGGTGCCCAACCATTTCCAAAACTTGCTTTCAATGTTACCAGAGGTCCAAAAAATTTCTGATTTATAGGGCCAAATTCATACCCTTAAAAATATATAATCAGGTAGAAAAGGGTGTCTTTCAGACAGTCTACAGACAGTCTTCTTTGTGTATTAGTCGAGATATGCTGTGTGCGGTAACCAAAATTATGCACGAACTCCATCATATTGTTGCCATAAGTGGGCTAACACTTGTAGTGGTGTTGATTGGTTTGGGATTGTGCCTTTGTTATTGCTGTTGCAAAAATAAAATAAAATAAGCAAACAAACAAAATAAAAAAAAAAAAACGTTGTGCTTGTAAATTCTTTGCCAAGCCCAGCACAAGGGAGCAAGTGGCATTAATGATTGTTAATGAAATTTTTGATAAAAGTTGGGATGAGAAAAACGAAAGGGAAAGGAAGGAAATTAATGGGCTCATGAATGTGAAAATTTAGGCCAAAGATGATGCCAAAGAGGCACCAAAGGGGGGAATTGTGGGGGTAAAAAGGGTCTGGGCCTAAACTTTGGTCCAGTAAACTGTATGTATGGCCTGGAGGCAAAAAAGGGGAGGGGGTAAAAGGAGAAGGGTAGAAAGAAACTATAGAAGCAGAACTAACCATTTACAACAGCTTGTGATTAATAGCTGCCCGATGACAGAGTGAAAAACCGCAAAGGGCAAATGTAAGGAAAAACAGGAAAAGCTTGCTTTGCTTTATCCCTTATATAGATGTAAAATTTTAAGGAAGTATATGTAATTTTTGTGGTTTTATCCTATATAAGCCCATGCATTTTATCTGGGGGAAGGGGTTCGGCTGCTTTGGCTAACTCCCCCATGCATGCACATTTAATTGATCAATAAAGGAGCCTCAGGCTGATCTGATCCAAAAATCAATTGTGTGGTCGATTTTCCACAACACTATTAATCATGTCTACATATACCATATCCTAGGATTGTGAAGTCTATAATATATGGAGATATACCTATCTCATAGAGCTGGAAGGGACTTTGAAAGATCATCAAGTCCAGCCCCCTGCCTTCACTAGCAGGACCAAGTACTGATTTTGCCCGAGAACCCTAGGTGACTCCTTTAAGGGCTGTACTCACAGCCCTGGGTGTAGTAGGCTAATGCCCAAACCACTGAGCTATCCCTCCCTCTAATTTTTCTATTAGCCAAGTATCTTGCATGGATATTATATCAGGCTTTGTTTTCATAGCAATAATATTTTTCTTAAAATTCCTCCCCATTCACTGTTAGGTTCTGGACACTTCGGCTGAAAAATAGTCACCAACAATCTTTTAACCCTCAATATTTCCCTCACTTAGGAAAGTATGAAGTTGCTCCACTGGTAAGTTGTTAGCATATAGGTACTTCTCAGCAGCTCTGATTATAATTCTCATTTTCTTTGTTTTCTTTCTTGTTGGAGATGTACAGTTTTATTCCAATCAATATCTCTGTTTCTATAAGTAGCATGTCATCTCCTTTTACCCGAATGTCATTCATTACATCCTTTCCATTAATTTGTTGCTAGCTATTCCCTTTCCCCATATCATGCTTTCTTGTCCCCTCTTTTCAGTATCTTCTAGCAGCTTTTGTATATGAAAGGTTATTCGTAGTCTGTTTTCTATATTTCTCTAACTCGCTTTGCCTCAGTACCATAAGCTGAGCTGTGTTTTCTTCCACAGTTGCAACACTTTTGTTCCGTGCAGGGCCGGCGCTAGGATTTCTGACGCCCTAGGCGCCGGGACATTTCGCTGCCCCCCGCGTGGGTCTCGCGGCTCCGGCGGAGCTGCCGCAGGCATGCCTGCGGCAGGTCCACCGGAGCTGCGGCTCCCTGACCCCGGGATCGGGGGGCGCCCTGGGCTGCCGGGCTGCCGCGGGGGTGCCCTGACATGGGGGACACCCTCAGCTGCCAGGCTGCTGCGGCGTCGGCTCGCTGACACTGGGGGCACCCTGGGCTGCCGCAGGGGCTCCCTGACCCAGTTGTGCGCTGACCCCGGGGGCACCCTGGGCTGCCGCGGCTGCGCACTGACCCCGGGGGCGCCCTAAACTGCTGGGCTGCAGGCAGCTGCTGCCGCCGGCAGCTCAAACTAGGCAGCGGCCGCTGCAACCATTTAAAAAATGTGGGGGGGGCGCCGCTTTTTGGGGCCCCAGGCAACCGCCTAGTTTGCCTAAATGGTTGTACCGGCCCTGGTTCCGTCCCTTCCTCACAATCATCATATGAATATTCACCTCCACACTTACTACACCATGTTTTCCCACTTACAATTATTTGCTACATGACCAAATTTTTGGCATCAGTAGCATCTTGCAGGATGAAGAATATACAGCTTAGTGCAGAGCATGATGCCCTAAAGATACTCTGCCTGGTAGTATTCTTCCCTCAAATATGACCTACACAGCTGTCATGGGCTTGTAACTACCTCCTCTTCTGCTAATTAGCCTCTTAATAGTTACCTTGTATTCACTTATCCCTTGATTTATTTCCTCTCCTGACATTTCAAGTGGCACACCTCTTGTTTCTGTGAGGAATTTGGGTAGCTGACAGCTTTAAAAAAAATAGCCCTCTTTCTTAAGAAGGTTCCCTGATTGTTCTTTGTTTTTACATTCTTCTAACAAGTCTCCAGCAGTAGTTTCTTAGCTCTTACTATATCTCCAGCTCTCTTTTTGATCCACTCTGCAGTCTTCAGGGGGGTTGATATCTCTATGTCCTTATCTAGGGATTTTACTAGCATGTAATTTTCCCCATTTCTCTTTCCTGTCCTATGTGCTGGTCCTTCTTCTGGTTCCAGAGAATTTACCCTTTTCTTTTCTTTGTTTACATACAGTTTACTGCTGTCACTTTCCTTATCATCTAGCCTGGTTGCAGTTTTGTTTATTATCTCTTCCATGGCTGGCTGTCCAGCTTGCTAAACCCTAACCCTCTTTCATCTAACTCTACCCTCTCCTCACCCCCACTTCCTGTTCCTTCCACTTACATCCTTCCAATTACTGCCAATTATATCCATAGCCTAGTAATCACCACCCAGGTGCTTGTAATCCCCAAACTGAAAGTGGTTAACTGCTTCCTGCTGAGCCTGCAATCTTTTCTGTGCTGTTGCTCTCACTCAGTCACACTATTTCAGGAGTAGGCAACCTATGGCATGTGGGCCGAAGGCAGCACACAAGCTGATTTTCAGTGGCACTCACACTGCCCAGGTCCTGGCTACTAGTCCAGGAGGCTCTGCATTTTAATTTAATTTTAAATGAAGCTGCTTAAATATTTTAAAAACCTTATTTACTTTACAACAATAGTTTAGTTATATGTTATAGACTTATAGAAAGAGACCTTCTAAAAATGTTAAAATGTATTACTGGCATGTGAAACTTTAAATTAGAGTGACTAAATGAAGACTTGGCACACCATTTCTGAAAGGTTGCCGATCCCTGCACTATTTTATTGTGGCTTTGTTTTCTAGAGGTAAAAAGAGGCATGATCTTTGGCCAAAATTCTGCATGTAAAATAAAAATGTTTTCAGTTCATTAAATGCCCATTGCATTCATAAAAATAAAACTCCAAATTCCTGCTTACTGTAACTTGATTGAAATCAATGAAATTATACCAAAGATGACCTAAGACTAGTGTAAGTTGGCATATCTCTATTAAAACTGGTCTGAATCTTTACATAAAAATGGGTCTTTTTCTAACCCATTATATATATATATACACACACACATAAATGTTTCCTATGTTTTAATCAGTCTATTAGTATCTCAGAAAGGATTTCTCTCTCACACCTTGTTAAATGTTCAGAAACACTCCTGTGCTTTCTCCCATGAAGCTCCTAATGCTTGGGATGAGCTCCCTGTAAATATATGCAAAGCTACCTCATTATTGCCCTCCAAGACTCTCCTTTTCCATGATGCCTACAGAAAACTTGACAACGGTTAGGCCTCTGGTGTGCTGAGACCACTGTCTATTATGCTGATCAATACATTCTCATTTCCTCATACTCTCCAATCTCTTTTTGTGTATCCCCCTCATCTCTTGTTTTACACTTAGACTTACCCTCTTTAGGACACAAGACATCTTTATTTCCCCTCGGTGGGCTGAGAGAAGACGGAGAAGCTATGGGAAAGGAGGGGCCACTTTTGCAACTCTCTGATGTGTTCTCCTCCCCTCCTGAGGCTATCCACCATCCCACACTACCAATCAAGTCTTCTACCTGTTGTGCCAGGTGGATGGTAGAGGTGCTATGGTAATGCAAATAATAATGATAGTAGTAATATATGCCCTGGTCTATTCTAAAATAGCTTCTTGAGTTGATAATTTTTAAGTAATGCACTTCTTAAAAATACAGCTTTGTAAATTTACACCAATGATTTCCCCAGTCTATACTTTAAAAAAAAAAAGTCAGCTTTGCTTCTATGTTATTTCTAGATTTATGGCACTGCCATGAAATGTCTGCCAAGAAATTGTCAGTCCTACATTATTCCTTCAAATAATGCATAATATCATAAGATTCAATTTCACAATTATTAGCATCAGTAAGCCCTTTAAATGTAACAATAGATGGAAAGCCATCTGACTGTTGCCTCTCCTTCCTTAAATAGCCAGGTCCAAATCAAGGTATTTCAGAAGCTAAAGATAGTCAAAATGATTAAAGTCAAAGCTAACAGCAATTTTACATTTGCTTAAAGCCCTTTCACATTTGTTGTAATATTAGCATGACAAGAGCTCTGACGCATAATCTAAACAGTGGTAGTGAGAAACCTGATCCTAATGTGTGTTCTATGCATATAGTGCTTGCAGGATTAGAATATATAAACTAATTAATCTGGGTGACAAAGGCAATCAAGGTGAAAAATTGTCTAAATTTTAGACCTACTTCCCTACACTAGCAATTGTGAACAAAATTAATCCAACCACATTTCCCCTGCTAATTGCTGCTGTATCCCTGTGTAGCAAGGCACTGCAGCCCCCTCTTGGCTCCTACTCCTGCTGTGCTGACAAAGTCACTCAGAGACCCTGGGGTTCAGTAACCACTGGTGCTGTTTATTTACAGGTTGTGCTCCCACCACCTTTTTGACCATACACTGCTTGGATTTCAAGGGCTGCACCCACTGCATCTACTCCTCCTCCCCAGCATCTTTTCTTTCAGCCCTTTATATAGCTCCAGGCTAATTGGGCGGGCAGCTGTCCCCCATTCCCCAATTAGGTGCAGGTTCTTTCTAGCCAGTTACAAATTACTTCCCTTAATGGGAGCTGGCTTGACAGAGAGATGAGTCAGCAGTTCTTGCCCAGCACCCTGTCACACCCTGATTTTGCATTTTTGTTTTTACTTTTTTATAAATATTTATTGAGATATGTAAGCTTTGGCTATATAAACACAAGAGAGAGTCCCCAGGGGCTTACTCATGGCCAAAGTCATTAAATCATTAGAGAGGTCAGGATTACAGGATTCAACCTTCCACTGACACCTGTGGTTTTTCTTTTGGGGTATTATCCATTTATCCCCATGATGAATTTCTAAAAAGACTTTAAAACATCTTCTAATTCTGATGGTGAAAAATATTATTGCTTATGTACAGAAAAATAGTTCCCCACTAGAGACTGGTCCTGCAAGGTGTTGAGTGGTCTCAAATCCTATTGACTTCAGCAAGCATTAAGAGTTTAAAGGATCCAGTCGCTATTTGCAGGAGACTGGACCCCTACAGCCCATTGAAGTCTAGAGTCCCATTGATTTCAATGGGCTTTGGATCAAGCCCTTAGTGAATCAGAATCCATAGGGTACCTTGAAAATCAAACTTATGTCATCAAAGTGAAACTCTGTTTTTATGTATTAGTCTCTGTAGAGAAAATGTATTTTGCTTACCAAATTGATTTTTAAGGAAACATCAAGGAATGAAATAGAGCAGCACAGACTTATTAAAACAAATGTGAATATGACCAGCCCTGCACCTAATCGATTACTGTCACTACAACTCTCTGTGTCCACCATTCTTCTCCTATATGTCAATATGCAGATACACAAAAGTAAGAAGAAAACTTCAAGTAGGTTAAAGTAAGCAGTATTGCTCCTGGATATTTATTGCATAATATAAATATGGTTATGTAGCTATATTAATACTAAAGGATTAATGCTTAACATTTGTGCATTGGGAGTTTAATATCTTTTTTTAGATCATTAAAAAAATGTGTTAACATGGTAATCCTGCATTAAATATAGTGTTAGTATCTGTTGAGATCTATTTTATTTCCAAATTTACCATTATGCCACACTGCCTGTTAAGACACATACACAGAGATTAACTCTCACAGGCTTCCACCCGTAAGAAATACGTCAGTAGGTTATAGCACTGGACTGAAACTGTTTTTAGAATTCTATGACTTCATCAATCTTTAAGAATTCATAATGGGCATCAGCTTGCAAATGAATAGATATCTGATGAGGTTTGAGTTCTCCAATAAGCACCACCAGTCTCTAGCAAGTAAGGTTTACCACCATAAGTTTGCACAGTTGACAGTGTTTTCTTAGTTCAGGCTTCTAGTGGAGACTAAGGCTATGGCTACACTACAGACCTTACAGCAGCAATGCAACTGTAGCACTGCTACACTACTTAGATTTCCAGAAAGCCTTTGACAAGGTCCCTCACCAAAGGCTCTTACTTAAATTAAGCTGTCATGGGATAAGAGGGAAGATGCTTTCATGGATTGAGAACTGGTTAAAAGACAGGGAACAAAGGGTAGGAATTAATGGTAAATTCTCAGAATGGAGAGGGATAACTATGGTTGTCCCAGGGTCACGTCTGCGGACAAATCCTTATCACACTATTTATAATTTTATCTGGAGAAAGGGGGTACATTCTGAAATGTTGGCCGTCAATAGTTAACAGATTGATACAAATACTCAAAGATAGTTAAGACCAAAGCAGACTGTGAGAAGTTCAAAAAGATCCTCAAAACTAAGTGACTGTGGCAACCAAAATGGCAAATGAAATTTACATGTGGATAGTGTTAAGTAATGTACACTGGAAAAAGTAACCCCAACTATACATACATATGATGGGTGCACTTTTAGCTACGAGTCAGGGAACAGATCTTGGAGTCATCGTGTGATTAGTTCTCTTGAAGATGTCCACGCAGTGTGCAGAGGGTGTCAAAGAGCAAAGCGTGTTAGGAATCATTAAAAGGGGAATAGAGATAGACTGAGAATATATTATTGACCTTATATAAATTGTGGTATGCCCACATCTCGAATACTGCGTACAGATGTGGTCTCCTCATCTCAAAAAAGATAGTACTGGCATTAGAAAAGGTTCAGTAAAGGCAACTTATAATGATTAGGGTTTGAGAGTGCCCATTGAGAGAAATTAAAGAGGCTAGGACTCTTCCGCTGGTGGAAAACAGGACTACAGATGGGGTATGATAG
Organism: Chelonoidis abingdonii; assembly: GCF_003597395.2. Taxonomy (NCBI): domain Eukaryota; kingdom Metazoa; phylum Chordata; order Testudines; family Testudinidae; genus Chelonoidis; species Chelonoidis abingdonii. The sequence goes on from NC_133769.1 coordinate 37,969,338, forward strand.
GGCTAATAAATCGTAAGAGTGTGGGGAAAGTAGATTAAGAAAAGTATATTACTTATTCCATAAATACAGAACTAGGGGTCACCAAATAAATTAATAGGCAGCAGGTTTAAAACAAATAAAGGAAGTTCTTCAACAACGCACAGTCACTGTGCGAACTTCTTACCTGAGGAGGTTGATAGCTAGGACTATATAGCGTTTAAAGGGAACTGGATTAAAACTTCATGGGTGTTAAGTCCATTAATGTCTATTAACCAGGATGGGTAAGGAATGGTCTCCCTAGCCTCTGTTTGTCAGAGAGTGGAGATGGATGGCAGGAGAGAGATCACTTGATCATTATCTGTTAGGTTCACTCCCTCTGGGGCACCTGGCATTGGCCATTCTCGGTAGACAGGATACTGAGCTAGATGGACCTTTGGTCTGACCCAGTATGGCCATTCTTATGTTTTTATGAAGGGAGAGACCTCACCGGTCAACTTAATTACTCCATCCCCTAAGAGCAGCAGTTGCTATGTCACTGGGAGAAGCTTTCCCACCAACATAGAGCTGTCCACATCAGCGCTTAGGTCAATGTAATTTACATCACTCGGGGGTGGCTTATTCACACATCTGAGCGATGTAAGTTATACAGCAATATAGGATGTACATAGCCTGAGTCTCTTCTCATTAATGCAGAAAATTATATCTATGCAGGTAAGGGTTAAGGTAATTGGTGAAGAATTATAGGGGAAACTGACACAGCAATCAGCAGCCAAAATGAAATGTGAATAAATATATAACTTATTGCCCTCAGTACATTCTCTTCAACAGCTGCATGTGGACACTACAGACTCTTTCAGACCAGAGTTTGGTAAACATAGTATCGTTAAAGCAGTATGGTACCCACAATAGTATTGTTCCACAGTATGAAAATGCTTCTGACATATTTTATTCAGAGAAGAGCTTAGAAATATGGAATTTAAATTTTAAAACATTTTACAGATAATCTATAAAAATTAAAAAAATGATTAGAGGAACATCAGTTTTTGTTAGTGAAAAAATTAGAACTGTTAAGCTTACAGGAAAAGTTAAGAATGTGTGACCAATGTGATTTATGAAGCATGGACTGTGTAATCTATTTAAAGTTTGGTGCTACTATGTATTGCTAAATCAATTGTTCTCACACAAACTATGACCTGAAAAAGCAGTAATGTCATTTACTAATAGTTTCTAACAAGGGGTTCTAGAGAAACAAGTTTGTGACTTTTAAAATAACCATCTCAGTGACGTTAAATTACAGTATGGTAGACAAAGTAATTAGGTAGTGCTAACTGTAGGTCATGAGATGAAATTATCATCTCACCTGCAAATTCAAGTGGACATCAAATGACTGTTTTATAACATATAGACTCATAGACTCATAGACCTTAAGGTCGGAAGGGACCATTATGATCATCTAGTCTGACCTCCTGCACAATGCAGGCCACACAATCTCACCCATCCACTTCTATAACAAACCCCTAACCTATGTCTGAGTTATTAAGTCCTCAAATTGTGGTTTGAAGACCTCAAGCTGCAGAGAATTCTCCAGCAAGTGACCCGTGCCCCATGCTGCAGAGGAAGGTGAAAAACCTCCAGGACATCTGCCAATCTGTCCTGGAGGAAAATTCCTTCCCGACCCCAAATATGGCGATCAGCTAAACCCTGAGCATGTGGGCAAGACTCACCAACCAGCAACCAGGAAAGAATTCTCTGTAGTAACTCAGATCCTACCCCATCTAACATCCCATCACAGACCACTGGGCATACTTACCTGCTGATGATCAAAGATCAATTGCCAAATTAATTGCCAAAATTAGGCTGTCCCATCATACCATCCCTTCCATAAACTTATGAAGCTTAGTCTTAGCCAGATATGTCTTTTGCCCTCACTATTCCCCTTGGAAGGCTGTTCCAGAACTTCACTCCTCTAATGGTTAGAAACCTTCTTCTATAGCAGGGATCAGCAACCTTTGGCATGCAGCTCACCAGGGTAAGCACCCTGGCGGGTCAGGTCAGTTTGTTTAACAAAATCTGCATTAAGGAGAACACAGATGGAATCACGGAATCAAAATATTAACACAGAATACTGCCTTCCGCAGCACTCGGACCGTAGCAGCAGGCAGAGTGGGCTGCAGTGCTGGGCAAGATGCAGTCACACTTAAGAGCATCAAACTGGTCCGGGGTTGGGAGCCTCCTGATCTTCTGTGCTGTGTAGAGCTGGATACAGGGACCTGATGTTGGGATGTCCTCCTCCCCCCTACTAATGTACTCGGCCTCCACTGAGCTGGGGTGGGAGGGCTGAAGGGCGCCTATCTGTGCACCAGCCTCTGGCTTAGGAGTGGTTGCTGCTGGCAGCTCTCCAAAGAAGTGTTCAGGCTGCTGAGTGCTCTACTTAAAGAAACAGCATGCAGACACACTAACTCAGGCACACACATACTCTCGCCAAAACACACATTCCCCCCAACACACATATACACACACTCCTCCCCAACACATACACATACTTCTGTGGACTTCTCGTGATATCGTTCAGCAATGTCAGTTTGGTGATATTACCAAGATATTAAAAAGTGATTTAAAATGTGTTTCTTTTCAGGCACGCATAGCAGTTACTCCAAGGTTGATAGCATGGGGAAAACAAACAATGCCAGGCTCAGTATACTACAGCAACACATGTTACTGTGATTCAGTGTTAAAATGCTCCTTCAAGGCCTCCTTCAGCTGAATTTCGCCCCCTCGCCCACACACAGACACTGAGCTCCTCCTGTAGCCTTCTGTTCATAATGCACAGGACAATACTGAAGAGCAGTGCAGGATCCATGCTTTCTGATAGAGATGGCTGGCTCATAGGATACCAGAGCAGTTGAAAAGTGGCTGGAATCCTAGTAGGATGCCCATGGAATGATGGGATTGAGAAACCTGCATCATTTGACTCCATATCTGCCCCATGAGGCAGTTGCACAGTGGAATAGCTACCCCTGGTTCACTGCTCTCTGTATCAATGCAAGAGCTACTACTGTGGATGCGCTCCACCGAAACAAGGAGCATAGAGTGGACATGCAACAGCAGTTTAATTACAGTGTTTGCTGTACATCAACACAACTTAAGATGATATACTACACCTCTACCCTGATATAATGCTGTCATCGGGAGCCAAAAAATCTTACCGTGTTATAGGTGAAACTGCGTTATATTGAACTTGCTTTGATCCACCGGAGCGCGCAGCCCCACCCTCCCGGAGCGCTGTTTTACCATGTTATATATCTGAATTCGTGTTATATCGGGTCGCATTATATTGGGGCAGAGGTGTATGTAGTGTATATATAACCTAATATCGTGCTCTAGAAAATGAGATTATATTCCTAACATTTATTTTATATAAAATCTTTAAAGTACTGCTGGACATAGACTGTTACAATGCTTTAGGAGTTCAAATTTGTTACTAGGTTGGTGAAATCTAATTATAGAACATAAAAGCAGTTTGGGGTGCTTTTTGACAGGGTGTCTTGAGGTTGGCACTCATGGTCATGAACCACTGCATATAGCGTGACATGTTCTCTGCTTCGCCCGGTGACAACACATGAAATGCAACCACTTCCTCTGAGAACGAATCTTGGAATTAGAGCTGATTAGGAAACAACTTTTTTCCCTGTGAAGGTTTTGATTAAAATGAAATATTTTCAGATTTATCAACATTCTTAGAAATTTTTATTTGTTTTTTCATTAGAAAACCAAAAATCACCAACCTGAGAAAATTTAGGAATTTGGTAGCAAAAATCAGGTTTTCCTTTTTTGATGAAACCCCAAAATGTTTTGACAAACAGACATTTCATTACCATTTTGTCAAAAAAGCAAATTTCCTTTGAAAAAAATGTTTTGACCCATATTTTTTGATTAAGTCTACTCAGAATGGTGTCTTCTTACAATCCTGAAGGACGTAAGAAGTCAAGGAAAAGGCGCATACAAAGAGAAATGCTCATCTGAGGGAAGCTGTTACATTCCTACTCCCCCTCCCCCCCCGGGAAGAGAATGATGTTGATTAATAACGTGTCCAAAAAAATTCCTGTCTAAGTCTACATATTAAGAGGCCATGGGTCCAAGATAGGCGTGATTGCAACCAAAGCTTCTACCCTCCCTCCTTCTCTGCTCTCGCCCCGCCAATCTAAAACCTCAGTGAGTGAGGCAAACTGAAATTCAACCAGATATGATGGTGTTTTTAACCTCGTCAGTTATTGATTTATCATAATTAAAGTGACTAATCTGGTCCAAATCAGATGGCAAAGAATAAAAACCATCAGAACCAGAAAAAAATCAACTTTATTTCCTAGCCAAGGCAGTACAGAGCGATTGAATTTCCTCCGTGATCTATGTTGGTAACGCTGAGGAATTCTCATGGATGAACTCCGTTGGTATTTACTCAGCATGTTGGTGGAAGAATCTGTAACTCAAAATGAGGAATATTTTAATTTTGTGCCAAATAATTTGCTTAGCTGCAGTTGCATATCTTGGCTTTTGGAAGGTCAAATTATTTAGCATATATTGTGATACAAGCACATGATCTAAGCTCATGGAAGTGATACTTGTATGCTCTCCAGTGGTGAAATGAGTCAATTACTGTTTGACTGGAAGTTGCTGGGGTGGGTCATAGTATCACAAGCCATTGCCTGGGTGGCAAGATCAGCTTGAATGCCCAAGCTGGACTTAGTGATAGCTGGTTGCTATATACCAAAAATCACAAAAGAGTCAGGTTCCTTCCAGTTCCAAGAGACCAGGTCAATTTACCCCAGGTCAATTTATACCTCAGATCTCATAACAAAGACAACATTTGTAGCCAATCATATACTAAATTAACTAAGGATTTATTAATTAGGAAAAAGAATTATTTACAGGTTAAAGCAGGCAAACAGACACAAATGAATTACAGTCTATGGTTCCCAAAGGTGACAGAGTTATAGCAATCTGTCAGCACTGAATGTCTTTCAGGGCTAACCCAGGTTGACTCTGGGGATCTCTGCTTCTATTTCATTGCTCCAGCCCTGTGAAAGTCCAAACATCCAAAGAGAGAGAGATGAAAAAATTTCATGACCCTTATCTTTATTTCTTTCTTCCAGAATTCCAACTGATGAGACCTGCCCTTATGCATGTAGCCTCTTCATGGGTGTGTGGGACAATTAGCAAAGTCTTTGTATTGTGATGTCCCACAATAGCCCATTTAGTTTTGATAGGCCTTCTGGATAGTTAGGAGATGATTCCTCCTGACTGGGTTTGCAGGTTCAGAGCAAACATTTTTTACAGACATAAAGCAAAATATTACCTTTAGCAGGTGATAAAGATATTATAACTGAGATTAATGCATGCAGCAACTTACAAGCATTTCGTAAAGTCTAAACACTAAACACATTGTTATAAGTTCAATGTCCATATTAACCATACTAGCACACAGGACTGGTTTCCACCAAATATTTTGTCAGTGCTTGGCTGAGGCGTAAAACCTTGGCAAGCGCTCGCACCTGCTTCACCAGCATCACACAGGTAGGGTGAGATTTTCAAAAGATTCCAGTCAGAACTCATGTATCTGAACTTTCATTAACCAAAACTCTCCAGTATGCAAAGGCTGACTCTGCCCCCTAAGTCTCTTTGAAGCTTTAGTTCTGTGGAGCATATGTACTCTCATCCTGTGCTGTTCCTAAAAAGCTACACAGAACAGAAGATATAGTCCTGCGGAGCTTATCAGCATGGTGAGTCAAACAGCAGTAGATCAAAATGCACCATGGAACTTCTAGTGTGCATTAGCAGGGTTCCCTCAGACAGAATAGTGCACTGCAGATGTACAACCTATCTTGTATTCATTAACTTCCCATATAGACAAGCCATCAGAAGCTCCTTTGAACTGAACAAATAGTGGAGTAGTTACTATGTTGCAGTAGTATATGGATAACATTATGGCTGTGTTGTTGTTCTGTAAAATATTGTAATTAGCATTCTGCTACTAAGTGGATCCATTAGTATTTAAATAAGTTCACAAATAGTTTCCATGAAATTAATGCTTATCTAAGCTTTACATCTGGTCATAGTGATGCTATGATTTTGTACCTGATATATGAATATGCGGCTTAACAAGGGGAAACTTTATAAGGAAAAGGTAAATACGTATTGATGTTTAACTTTAGTCAAAGGAAACTAATTTTGAAAAAGAATTTAGGTTTCAAAATCTGGCCTCTATTTTTACGATGATTTGCACATACAACTTCTGTACAATCTAATTTCTGCACACAAACTAGAGCATTGATAGAAGCAACACTCATATGCATCCCCAAAAATGAGTTCAGATTACTACAAATTACAAATTTGTGCACATAAATTCTGTAATTCATATTTAGAAGTGTCAGTGCAAAACAATTGTAAACACAGGTGATTTGCTGGCAAAGTTACATACAGTCAAACGGAGACTGAGTTGAAAGCATGGCCCTATGTTCAGGTTTATTTAAAAAGTTAATCCAGAAGAAAGGCATGTTCATTTGAGAGGAGTTTCCTTTTCAGAATTTCAATCAAATCACTTAGAACTATATTATTTCTGGGCCTCTGTGGCCACCCAAAGGAATAAAAATCCATGAGCTAAACCTTAAAAAATAGCCCATTGATACCATTTTGTGGCAAAATCTCTTCTTTCATCTTGAATAGAACCATGTCAACAGATGATAAAAAAATTATGGTGGATCTTCCTGTAAAGTAGCTTAGTGGTAGTTAAGTATCAGAGGGGTAGCCATGTTAGTCTGGATCTGTAAAAGCAGCAAAGAGTCCTGTGGCACCTTATAGACAAACAGACGTATTGGAGCATGAGCTTTCGTGGTGCAATACCCACTTGCATCTGACAAAGTGGGTATTGTGGACAAGTTCCTCCTCTACCTTGGTGGTCCTGCGCTTATTGGCAGATTTTTTCACCTCAGTGAACTTCCCCTCTTGCGGAACCCACAGTTTGGGTCAGCTCCTCCTGTGTCTGATCAGGAGTTGGGAGGTTGGGGGGAACCCGGGCCCGCCCTCTACTCCGGGTTCCAGCCCAGCCCTGTGGATTGCAGCTGTCTATAATTGCCTCCTGGTAACAGCTGCATGACGCAATAACTGCCTGGGCTATTTCCCCATGGCCTTCTCCAAACCTTCTTTATCCTCACCACAGGACCTTCCTCCTGGTGTCTGATAACGCCTTGTCCTCATCCTCCAGCAGTACACTCTCTCACTCTCAGCTCCTTGCCTTCTTGCTCCCAGCTCCTCACACACGCTCCTTGTCCTCTGGCTCCCTCTACCTGACTGGAGTGAGCTCCTTTTTAAACCCAGTGCCCTCATTAGCCTGCTCTGATTGGCTGCAGGTGTTCTATTAAAAGCTATCTCTACTGCTTCTCTAGAAAAGGTCTTGAATTGGCTCCAGGTGCCTTGATTAACCTGGAGCAAACTGCCATTTGGGTTACCAGGGTACTAGGGATTTGTTTAGGCTGGGGCTAACATACCTGTTTCTCAGTACTTTACTGTAGCCATCTGGCCTTGCCCCATCACAGTATTCACCCACGAAAGCTCATGCTCCAATACGTCTGTTAGTCTATAAGGTGCCACAGGACTCTTTGCTGCTTTTAGTGGTAGTTGTTAGCCATCAATTTTTGGAAAAATATCTAATATGCAGATTTTTGTTATATGACTCAAATGAAAGGAAATAGACTTTGATTGTATTTTATTCAACACATTGTAAGCAAAAAGGAGCATTTTGGTATCATGTTAAAGACATTCATTTCAAATGTAAATCTACAAAATATATAAACTATTCAAACCATCTAAATACCACATAATGTAATAGAAATGTCTGTCTCCACATTTTAAAAGACTTTGCAGTTCTACTAATTCTATAGTATGTTCTGCCATAACTGTATTGAAGAGGGGCATATCAAGGCACAATAATATAAAACGGATAACCCACAATCAAGTATTCAGCTTCTGACCAGAATGTCATCTCCATTTGTATTATTATCCAAACTATCACATCTTCCTTATCCTCGTTCATGTTCTCACACATTTGTAGCCTACATGCTGGAGAGCATTCGAGGCCATTTGCAAGGCACTGCCAATCAGGTAGTCCACATATTTGGTGCATTTACAAGCTGTCAACTGCAAGTCTAACTCAAGGGCAGGAGGGCCTTTCATGCATTGTATTGTTCACTCCTGCCCTGTTTCAGAGCTGAGTATGACAGGAAACATCTCCAGGTTTCTATTCCAGACAGCAGTCTGGTAACTAGAACACAGAGCGTGCAGGTAGCAGCAATCTTTGCAAGGAGACAGTTGGTCAGATTCACCATGTCCCTTCTTAGCTTGGAACAACTGATATCTTAGCTTATTCACCTCTGTCATCTTTGACTGAGCTGCATATATTCTACAGATGAATTGAAAAAGAAGGAGAAGGAGAAGGTCTGCACTTAAGTATCAGTGTTGCCTTAGCTCTGCTAGTGCTTTCTGAAGATTTTCTTTTCTGGTGATCAACTTTAGGTCAGTTACTTTACCATGTCCTGCAAATGCACTAACAGAATCACACCAAGTGAATATGTACATTTCTAACAGGGTTGTGCAGATTTCCTTTCCTAGTGATATGTCAAGTTTGCTTACATCTAGGTACCTCATTCAATTTGTGGTATCAGATTTTACATAGATTTTGCCAATGTCCCTGAAGAAAGCAAGGAATTAGAACATCAGTCCGCTCAAATACAATAATAACTGACTCATGGTTCTTTGATGCATGCTTTGCATGCAGCATTATCCAAGGGTCTACTTCTTCTTGTGAAGAGAATAAGTTCAGAAAGTTTGATGCTCCTTCTCTGGTAAGCTTGTTACAGTATAACTGACATGTCATACATACATTGTTTTCTCATCTAGTTCCTCCAAGAAACAGTTTTTTTTCCCCCATTCATCACATATGAACTCAATGAGAGTTGTGGTAGAACATCCAAGAATGCACCTCCATTGTTGAATCTTGTGGCCAGATACAATGTTGTTCAATAGCACTCCAGGGCTTGACCTTCTATTTTCCCTCTATGAATTTTTAGCGGAAATGTCTTTGTACGCATCCTGTCACTGTCAGTTACATCTTCCAGGTCAACATAAAGACAGTCTCTGACAGATCCCTTTATGTTTTGTTCTCAACATTTATTTTGTGTACAAAAGCCATTCCATCCATGGTGCAGGCAGAAGGACTAAGGATTGTGTAAGCTGTTACTGTTTTTTCAAGATTCTTTGCCACGGCTGCTTTTTCTGTCTCCATTGTGCCATCAACATTGGCAAGAACCCAGGGGAGTAATCCTAAGGGATGCTGCAACACTTCCCCCATGTGCAGATTCCTACTTGCTGCTACCAAACATATGGCCAAAAAAAGTGTGATCCACTTTTAATATAATCTCCTTGTCTAAGGCTTTTATTTTCCTGGATTTCTCTGTCACTGAAAGGCTTTTAAAGCAAAAACTGCAGACAATCATAGAAGTTCTGGGTTGGTGCTGTTTTTAGCCTGTTATGTCTGAATGCTGTGTAATCACCTTCTCCTTTCCCTGTAACAGATTCTCTCAAACATCTGCAGAAGCCACAGAAGCTGTGGAGAGACAGACTAATTCATTTGATTCTGAACAGGGGTTGATCCAAGTCTTCTCCTCTGTATATGTCAGTGACTGCACATCTTTTTCATCTCTGTGTCATGGAGGGTTCAAGATCTGCATGAAATATGCCAGGTGTCTGGACTCATACCATTTTGCTGATGAAAGCAGAGTCAGGATGAGCTCTACCCTGACATCTGATGGTGAATTATGGGGAGTGTGGAAAGAAATTTTAGGTATTTGCACTGGCTCACCCACCCCACCTCGCATAGCCCACGGCAGCCTGGGATGGTTATTTTGACAGCTCTGGGTTCCCCAATTTCTTCGTTATTGGGGCAGGAGGAATAAAATGTTGTCACCCTGATTATGTGAATGAGGAACTATGAGACTGCTTTATGACAGAGATGTCTCAATATCAATTAATTAGCACTTGCTAGACAAGGGACATGGGAGCCAAAACCCATTGAAATGAGAGAGGCTGGGGACTGGTGTGTACACCTGATGGTATGGGCCCCTTTTGAGGGCCTGGAACACCAACTGTACATCCTCCTCTCTCCACTGTTGAAGAGTAGAGCTAATTTTGATTCCATTAGGAGTCCATCTAGAGGCTGCTGAGCTGAATTCACGTTGGGCCAATGGTGCACCAGCACCGGGGCTCCCCTACTACAAGCTGAAATCACTAAAAGAACTAAGCTTACGGAAATGAGATCTCTGGGTGCTGTGTTAACTAGTGGGGGAGCCTGAAGATCTATTGCTAAGCAGCTGGCAGAGCAAAGCAGTTTCCAGCATGTTGGAGCAGCCCATGGAACAGTGAGCAGAGTGGAGCAGTTTGCGGGGATGGCTGGAGTGGCTCACGGGTCGGCTGGAGGAGAGGCACAGCTGGTGTAGTGGCGCTGGTCGTGGTGAAGGCTGCAGCAAAACTCCATGGAGAGGCAGAGCAGTTGGCCCTGGCCCAAGTAAGGTGCCCCTTAACACTCTGTGTGTGCCCCCCACATTTCCACCCAGGCTGGGGGTGTAAAACTCTGCAGTTAAACTTTTGAACTCTGGGGTGGCACTGACCAGAGACTTTCGGGTTGTTGGACTTTGGGGTAATTGGACTTAAGACCCTAAGGGGGAAAGGACATTGCCAAATGTACTTTTTGCTTATGGTTTGTGTTATAATCCTGTTTGTGGTGTTTCTCCAATGTGATGCCGCATTGTTTACCTCCTTTATTAAAAGGATTTTGCTACACTCAGACTCCGTGCTTGCAAGTGGGAAAGTATTGCCTCCTAGAGGCGCCCGGGGGCGGGGTGGTATGCAATTGTCCCAGGTCACTGGGTGGGGGCTCGAGCTGGTTTTGCTTTGTGTTATTGAAATGGAACCCCTGAATACTAAACCCGGCCCTTGTTGCTGCCAACTCAGAGGGGCGGAAGGGTTACACTAAGACAAGTGCTTTTGTATTCCACAGTTAGGTAATACCCTGTTCTCTGCCCCAGACTTAAGACTGAATCCTGAACCTGCTGTCTGTGTATCCTTATTGACCATCTTCTCGATGGCCTGATCTACAGAATTTTTTCCAAACGGGTTTGATAAGCCCAAGTGTACAGAGAAGCCTCCATTTTCATATGATCATACACCTCAGGATGTTCTATTTCCAACCATGTTATTTGTGTGTAGTACATTGGCAGATATCTTGCATAATTATATTTGTTGCAAGCAAAACACCCAGGAATGATGGGTGTTCACCCAGGGATGAAGAGCTGAAAGATCCAAACACAGGATGAATGTTTGAGGACATCATTCAACTTGTCTGTCTGGATTAGTGTGACATTGAGGCTTTGGAGGAAAACCACTTGGTTGACTTTCATCCAAGTATAAAAGCCTTTCCAGGCTAATCTCCTCAGGTCCCTCCAGTACACTGCTGATGGAACCTTCAGCAATAATACTGTATTCAACTGGAAGACCTCTGAGACCAGCATCTTCGAATCTTTTCCCAATGATTGACATCATATTGAATATCGTATGAAATGCTCCAACTCTGATAATTATGGATCTGAATGTTTTGTTATTATTCCACAGTATTTCTGAAGCCTTGGTATACAGGGCTTGGTCAAAGACATGCATTCTCTTTTTCAAATCATGTTTTTCCAATATTTTACAGAGTCTTATTAGGGATTTCACAGGCCGAGGATACCTCCATTTCTGGCACATTCATGATCGGCAAATTACCAACATTGTCCTGAGTCGTACTGATCTTATTGTATGTCTGGATGTTGAAGCCAGTCCAGGAGCTGACTGTTATTTATATTTGTTTGCCTGACCAGCAACCAAACTTGATTCTTAACCCTGAATGAGCTCTTCATATTCTATCGCTGCTGGTTCCATCACAGGAGGGCCAACTCAGTTACCAGCTTTATAGGGAGAAAGCAGTAATAGCAAAGGAGTGATCCTGCATTTTTTTCAATTTTTTCTCAGAATCTGGAGGTTTCTTGGGTTGTTCAACAACTAGTCCCTTAGGCTGACTGCAATACCATTTATTTTGTACCAGTGAGTGTCTCCTCACTTCTGTCAATGGTAACATATGCCAAAGTTGTGGGCGTGCAAGGCAGAATGTTGGATGGTATTGCCATACCTGACTCATTAGTTAGCTTCTGTAGACAGAGGTCAGTGTCCATTTCCTCCAGGTGACTTTAGGCTATCCTATGACCTACTTTGTGGAAGTCCATGAGAGATTTTGGCATTGGGATGTAATCATTAACAAGCCTTTCTGGTTGTGGAGTCCATGATTGGTAAGTGTTGAATTTCTTCAAATCCAACTGTATGGCCATGGCACATAACTTCAAGACCTGACCAGGGTCTTCTGACAGAAGTGAATCTAGATCAGAGGCCACTTAGAATTTCCTTGACTAACATAGCTTACACATGTTGTCTGGTATCACCACTATTTTGCCATTATCTTCTGATATAATCTCCAGACTAGTATGAAATTCCACTTCTTATTTTCTCCAAATATGCGCTTTTCTTTGAGGCTTGCATAGTTGTCTGGTTCTTAAGAACTCTCATTTTCCCTATGGTTGGGAACAGGTGAGGAATAGACAGAACCACAGCTCCACCCTAGCACTCCCACAAACTCACTGAAAAGTACAGTGACTCAATGCAGGTTGTGGAGGTTACTAATTACAGATGATATAATCCGCACCAAATTCTTAAGCCTCCAGAGCAAGAAGGAAATAGAGGAGGAACTGTGACTCAGAGACACTGTATGGCACAGGGCTGTTCCTGGGGTGATGCAGATTATGTCCTGCTCATCATGCAAGACTGTGTCTAGAGTTGCAGTCTAGCCCTTGATCAGGGCAGTAGATCTGTACTCTAAATGAAGCAGGCAGGGTGAAATCCTGTCCCAACTGAAGTTAATGGAAATTTTGCTGTTGGCTTCAATAGGGTCAGTATTTCACCAACCAAGTATAAAAACAAAGCAGACATAATGAGATCAAGAGCAGCGGTTCACTGTACCTGCATATGACTACTGAGATATGCCTTTTTATTTTATTTAGAGCTGATGAAGGAATTAGCCTAAAATCCAGTAAGTAATCAGAATGACATGGAGAATTATTTATATCACTCCATCACTATCAAAAAATTGCACTTTTTTTAACCCTTAAGACTCTCTATTTTGAGATAGTCTCCTCAGAGTGTCCTTCCCAGTCTTTCATGACAGCAGTAATTTTAAAAGATATAGGAAGGGAACTAGGTAGTCTGTATACATATTTCTTTTCTTTTCAAGAGCTCCTCTGGATAACCTACAAATACTTTCGATGCTCCAGGCACAGTAGCTTTCATCAAAGGCAAAATCTTTATATCAGATGGAACCCTTTCAAATGCAGAACTCATTGTACTCCATATCTAATTTTATTTAAATCCACCGCTGTTACAACAATGGTGCTCTGATCAGTATTAAATATTTTAATTGGGTTTATATCTTATTGCCACCATTGCCATATAGCACTTTCTTATGCACTTCGATCTACTAATTGTTCTGAATCTGCAAGTCCTTTGTTTAGCTTCAATATTGTTGCACAGAGTCAACAATAACATACAGCAGTGGGAACTTTAATGAATTCTGATTTCTTTGTCTTGTGCTGTCAATATTTGTTCTCACTGAGCTTTTATATTTTTTTCAACTGTTAATTTATTGCACTGGTGACCTGTTTGATCCTAATTGCTGCCAAACTCTTTAATCATTTTGAAAGACAACATTTTGTAGCCATTCCTTACACTGAGGATATTGTTAATGTTTACTGTACCTTACATGCACTGCTTGTTTAATTAAAGACTAAAGAGTAAATCCTGCCCCAACCAAAATGGGTATAGAGGTCCACCAGAAAGCAAACTCAGTGTGTTTCCACTTCACAAGGGGACCAGTATTTGGAGAAACTGTGTTAGACTGTTTCAGTGCTTTGCATGATGTAAAATTCAACTCCCTGCTTGCTTGTGTGCAAGTGGGCTGTGGGTAGGTCAGGAAAGGAGCAAGGCTGGAGGGTCCAATGTTATATAGAGCATCCCCCAGTCCCCTGAAAGGGGTCACCTTAGGGCTATGGACAGGTATTCCTGGAACTCATCTCTGTGCTCTGGTATGAAGGATTTGGTTTTAAGAGCTACACCCTGAACACCTTGGTCAGTTTTTATTCAGTCCTGGCCCAAGCCTAGTCTTGGTCCAGGCAAGCTCTAACCTTGTTAAGGTCTACATATGCTTTTTATTGCAGTTAACAGCAAGTGCAGTTCATTCACTGTTATATTTTAAAGTATATTAATTCACTTACATTTTAAATTGAAAACTAAAATCTAGTACTACAATTAAAATTTGATAGTCCAGAAGAATGTTCTTCTAAGGTGGGTGACATACAGGCATTTTGGGTGACAGAGAAGTCTAACTGTGGATGTCGCAGGGTAAGTACACCCTGTCCCCTTTTGGAACAGGGGGGAAGGGTGTTATAGCCCCGTGACTGAGTCCACTTGACCACCCCTGGCCTCATGGCTGTATGGCCTAGTAGCCAGAGTCAATGTGGCTGTTCTTTCTTGCAGGGTTGCAGAACCTAATGACCAGAATCAATATGGCTGTTTTTCCTCACAAAGTTGCATGGCCTTGTGACCAGAGTCAATATGGTGGTCCTCCTTAGCAGGACTGTGTAGTCTGATGGCCAGAGAGGGCCTAGTCGGGGGGAGTGGCCAGGATATGGGGACCTGGGCCCTCCCTACTTCACTAGGTCCCAGCCCAAGGCACTGTCAGTAGTGATTGTACTTGACACAGGGTTAGCAGGGATCTGACCAAAACACACTGACTTAGTGCCCGGTCCTACATCCAGATCAATGGCTAGTCCCCCTGGGCTACTTCCTGCCATGTCTTCCAGTAGCATCGTCCACACATCTCCTGGGTCTCCAGCCTGTGAAGTTCCCAATGGTTCCAATGTCTCCTGCATGTCTGTACGTAGCTTGGTATCCACCTGGGTCCTGGCAGACTTGGCCTCCACAGTCTTGGCTCTAGCAACTCCCAGGCAGAAGCCTGCAATGTGCCTCCTCTCTTTTCAGTGGTCCACCCTGACTGTGTTGGGTTGCTCCCTTTTATGCTGACACTCCAGTGAGGCAGTGTGGCTTCCTCTGCCCAAAGTAATGGAATAACCTGTCCATGCCCATTGCAGGGCAAGCACACCGTGTCACAGTGCAATTCATAAAAATCAGGGTTCTACTTTATGCACTTTTAAACCACAAGAAATATGTACTCCATGGTTCTCTAGCTGAAGAATCCTATCATGGGAACGAACCAATGAGACATGGAAGAACAAATGCCCTTAGTTAGGAATCATCCTCTGATAGAAACAGAGAAAGCTCATTAGTCCTCATTCGCTGAGGAGGTCACATCACTTACATTAGACAGGATTGAAAAATTACAGATATAAATTCTCATGCTTCAGGGCATAAACCAACCTATGACTGATGGGGTTAGGAGAAAATGTCCATGTTATTCTATAATTGCCACTTAAGGAGGTTGTTGCACCTTCCTGTAAGGTATGGTCACTAACAGAGACAGAATACTGAAATAGATGGACCTTGGGATGTTCTTGTGCTCCTATTTTAGTTTTGTTTAATCTAATTAAGGTAAGTTAAGAAAGATTGTTTGGCTATACCAAAAGGAGGACAGGAGACATTACATATGGTTTTAATCAGGCTGCAATTTTATTATTAGATATCTGGGATTACCTGGCAGATAAAAGTGTACAATGCAGGTAACTATGTTCATTTAATAACTTCTCGGGGGGCTTCCACCAGTCCCTCCCCCGTCTTTTTCAATCCAGATCTCCCAGCCAACCCATCACTGGGACCTTACAATCCATTTACCCCCCCTCGTAGGAGGGTTAAAGTAGGCTATATGAAAGGGGCATTTTCTCCCTACTGTACCAATCATAGAAGTCCCCTCCCATTCCATTCCTTTAACCAACACCTCCTCTTTAAGTCCTTTACCAAGCCATTTATCTGGTCACTATACAGCTTCCCTATGGAGTACCTGCACTGGACATCCACCACAAGGAGGCGCCTGCCATTAACTCGGCTGATGTGTGAAAGGGGGCTTCACTGCATAGGTTGCCCCTTTTAAATCTGTCCCCCCATCTGGATTCCAGGGTATGAGTCAGTGTCGCCCTTTGTCCCTTTTTGCAGCAGTTTGACCTCTCTCTTCTCCCTAGCCATAAAGCACCGTTCCCTTCATTTGGCTAGCTAGACAAATCTCTCTACCCCCAGCTCAAAGGTGCAGTGTGGTCAAATATGCTGTTAATAGTTTGAAGTGCTCTGGTTTAAGGCTTTAAGAGAGAGGGAAGCATTTTCTAGTGTCCTGAGCACAGCACATAGGGGCAGAAATTCACAATTTCTAATCCTTGTTTGGATGGACTCCTCCAATTTCCTTGGGCAAATCATCCAACCTCTCTCCTTCATCTTCCTTTTCTGTACAATGGAAATAATAATATTTACCTCAGGATGCATTGTGAGAATGAAGTTGCCAATTTTTGTGTAGCATCTTATAAATGAAAGAGGTTCTGAGTAGAATTTTTAAATTGGGAAAGTTGCAGCAATGTAGAGGTACTGTGCCTTATTTTTGTTGCTGCTTTTCAGCTAGCCCTGCAAGCTCTCTTTCTCTTGCTAGTGCTGAGTAAGACTATAGTGCTTAAAGCAGAGTTATTTTATAGTGTGTTATAGCTCTTTTACTGTAGGCTGGAGAGCCTTTTGACTAGAGAACCATCATTTTATCATTCTTTTGATTGAGCAGGTACTAGCTGAGGATATTTCAGAGGTGCATTACTTTCAACTCTCTATTTTAAATAATGGCTTGAAACATATTCAGGGAAAGAAAAAAAAGTTGTGGTGGACTGCGAGTCCAAACCCCAAAGATGCCAGCAATCTTCACTAAATCCACTGAAAAGTCATAAGATATTATTTAACATTAAAATACTTTCAAGAATTACAGCAAAAATGAAATACACGGTATAAAGAAAAAAAATAAAGGTACAAAGGGGCCCCAGTATTTACCATTTACACCATGTATGTTAATCCTGGAGTCATTTTGAGGTTAATTATTCAAAAGCTACAATTGAGGTTAACATTGCTTTTAGAATTATTGATTCCAAATGCTTTTTACTTGCCACATTCTTTAAATTAAGGTTCTGGGAAGGAGTTTCATTCTAACCCAGTTGGTGACTTTTTCATTTTCAGTTATCGTCTTTTGTATGTTGACAAGAGGTATTTAAGAAGTGTCATGGAGAACTCCAGTTCCTCAGGAGATAATAGATTATCCAGGGCACAGTGAGCTGGTATGCCTTGCATAATTTTAACTTCTTTAGTGGACATCTACCCAACACCAATAGAGCACATAACATTCTGCAGATTAATTATATGGAGGAGTTTGGGCAGATCTATCAGTTATTGTATGTCCCATTTGGCAGGCATTGAGTTATTCATCACACTGAGGGACTATCAGAATATGACTCAGGCTTTTGTTAGTGGAACACAGCACAACTGAATAAGGGATGTAGAGATGAGCAAATGACAAAACTAAGCCCATCACTCATCAGATACTGAATGATCTTCACACTGTTAGGGGTCCAATCCTACCAGATGTTGTGAACCTTCTGTGGCATGCTGAACATCCTCAGTTCCTTTTGCGTCAACGGGAGTGCTAAGTAGCACCTGGAAGGATTAAATACTGGAACCCTGAAAAGAGCTTTCACTTTCTAATGAGTAACAGGCTTTGTCTTATTGCCTTTTCCTCACACTTTCCATCATTGTGTGACTTTAGAGGATGCTAAACCAGCCACCTTCCAAATGATAAACTAAACCTAGGTGGCTCATATCTACAAATTATGGGATAAATGTAAGTAGTGAGTTGAGTGGTTTAGGAATGGCAGCATGAGTGGTTATATTATGAGGGCAGCAAATGTCATTTTTGGTCCTGAATAGCTGTTACCTGACTGCATGCTACAATTTTAACATTAGCTAAATTCTCATTGGTATGCACAGACATGGAATGCCAAAAAAATGATTGCTGTTTAAAGGCCTTGATTCACCAAGACACTTAAGTATGTGTGTAACCATAAACTTTTGAAAAGTTCCACTGATTTCAATGAAAAAAACTATTGTTGCAAGGATCAGTGTCAATTATTGTGTTTATGGGACATATCCAATTATGACTGAGGTGCACATTTAATCTGTGTAATCAGAGTTGTCATGGTATAATTATGAATTTCCTTTGTACCAGAAAACAAGTCAAATTTCTAGCTACAGTGCTCCAAATGTATTCCAAATTACTGAGGCACAGGTAACATTTATTACCACCATTGTTTAAAACTTTAGCTTTTTGAAATTGAATCATTTGCATGGATTTGTCAGCCTATTTCAATGACAGCACTGTTTGAAAGAGGGACAAGCACTCATGTATCTTATGATAGACCTTAAACTCAATTTTGAGCTAGGGCATGCAATCTCTCCATTGTAGTGGGGCTGCTTACTCCCATCCTACTTCAATGTGCTGAGCGTGTCACCTTGTGTTGCTCCTCACATCCAATGCCTCCAAGTCCCAAAGGCATAAACAAATGGGTATCTCTCAAATTAATGTAATTTCCTGTTAGACCATGACACCAGTCTATCTTACTGTATCGTCTCCTCCCTCCTGTGACAGTTACCTTGTATTAGTTTCACGTTCTGTTATCCATCTAGAGAAACCTTAAATCAAATAATTGCCTCCTGAGGTAATTATTTGATGTCAGTGGAGTTACACCAGAGATGAATTTGTATCAGAATTTATAATCTTAATAGGTATTTATAAATGTATAACACTGAACCTGTACTCATTGATTCTGGGATTTAACTTTTGTAACTGAAACAATTCGATATAAAAATATGAATTTATAAGCACAATCCTGATGTTCCCCTAGATTTTGTTTGAGAGTAGGACATTTAAGTCATCAGATCCCTGGTTTTTAACTTGGTATGACATGTTTTCACAGCAAATGCATTGAAAAAGGAAGAGGACTTATTCTGTTCCAATTATTGCAAATGTTTGTTCTTAGATGTTTTCAGAACATTTTTGTTTATTCCATGGCACCAGACAGGATACATTAACTGTCACCTGCAATAGGAAATACAAAGTAAATCATGGAGGGAAATGGTTTATAACAATTACTCAAGTGTCAGTTGGGGAAAAGCCATCAGTAGGCGCTGGAAAATCAGAAGAGGATATTATGCTTTGGCAGAGATGCGAAAACTGCCAAATTGAACCTCTTTAATATTCCTCCTATTTTTAGGAATGAAATAAAATAATCCGAGTGCATAAAAAGTGTCCTGTCATTGACAATAATTGCCATCAGCTCTTGGCTGCTGTGTTCACTTCACTTTTGTTCTACTTAGTCATTTAACAGACGCTTATCCTGTATTGAGAGATACCATATGCAGACCTGTACCTTTCAAAAGGAAAAGCAGATTAGATTAACTTCCTTGCAGATATTCAAAATAAATACCAGGCAGTGAGGGACCTGTGACCACTGAAAAGTCATTTTAGTGCAGTTTAGTGCAGGGACTTTGCCACAGTTAAATCCCATATGGATATACCCCTGAATACTGTTGCTTCTCAGCAAAAATAAAGTTGCAAGAGCATTTTTCTAGCAGCAAAGTGTTGGCTTGATTGACTTGTACTGAACTGTTCCTCATCTGGCTCATTTTGCAGTCATCCAGACTGTAAGTGCTTGAGGAAAGGATTGTAGATGTCTATAAAGCACTCATGGCTCAATTCAACACGATCCTGAGCACTGTGCCTCTGATTTAGCGAAGCACTTAAACATGTGCTTAACCTTAAGCATGTGTATAGTCCTTTTGTTAAAAGACAGCATGAGTGTTTTGCTGGATCTGGAGCAGAATGCTCAGCACCTTGCAAAATCAAACACACTGTTGACAATATACAGGCAATAAATATCACACTGTTTTACTACAGAAATCTATGGAACTGATCTAGATTGAAACAACTGCCAATACCAAAAAAACACTAGGCTGCAGTCTTGTAGGTAAGGACTCTATCTGTCACTATCACTGTAGAGCTTTAGCTTCATTTCTTTCTCAGAACTACCATGGTCTATATTGCTAAAGCTCTGTTGGACTTGGAATTATAAAACAAAATCCAGAGTAAATCCTTCCCAGAGCTGTCATGCAGGCAGGCTGCATTCATGCACAATGAATTAAAAGCGTGAATTAAAATACTGCCTTATCTGCTATGTTAATTGATGCACATTTGGTTTTCAAACAAAAGAAAAACATTTTAGAGAGTCTTGATATCATGTGCTCTTTTTTGCTTCATCCTCCCCTTTTCATTGGCTTATGTTCGGTTTTAACAAGTCCTATATTTCTAGGCATGCAGTTCTGCACTGGGGACTCTGGGTGCTTAGGGTAACCTCTCTGTCCATGCAACCCAATTCTGAAGATTTAGAAAAGCTAATTTTCTAAAATTGAAATCCTTGATACCCTAGAAACCAACCTCAGAATGTTTCTTATCCTGAAGTGCCCCCTTGTGTGCCCCCTTGTGTTTTGCTAGTGGAAGCAAATGTTACCAGTTTCGCTGTGCGTGCGACATACAGAGGCTGGTGGTAGGCAAATATTTATCAAAACACCTGCTGGCATCTTTTGAAAACAGTGTTAGATCATAGCTTGGTGAATATAGTTACACTGTATGGCTTTGTATAACCAGAAGCTACATATGTTGCCATTCTCATAATAAGTGTGCTTTACCATGGCATATGATTGGGAGTGATTATTCTGACTCTGTACAGATGAAAGATTTTAGACATGCCATAAGATTTAGGTCCACAATATGTAAGGATGAGGGTTATCATCAGCTTGAACTATAGTGATAAATTTCCATCAGTACACATAAGCTTCTCTTCTGCAAATCAATAGCAGGGAATTTAGAAGATTAAGTGTGTTCAATGAATTGCACATAGAGTTAATCTCACAGTCTCTAGTAAACCTTTTCCTAGCTGATAACATGTTCCCTCAATGCAAGTAAAATCAGTGCTAAACAGCAAAGCTCCTCTTGATGAAGGAATCTCGAGAACAGAAATGGATGAAATAATTTTTTTTTAAAAAAGTAAGCATTCCCCTAACCCCTCAAACATCATGCAGTTTAAGAACTGAACATGAACCAAACTTTTTGAGACTCTGAAGTACCTCGGTAGATTTGCTATCCTCCACCTTCTGGCTGGAGATCTGACCTATGTGCTAAAAATACTATGAGATTATGCTGTTCTTGTTTTATTTCTGGCCATCCAAAACTGGTCTCAAGGTGCTTCAGCACATCAGACACACCCTGAAGAGATAGTGAGGATCTTCTGGCTATCTGCTAATGCAACAGAGACAAGAAGGTGCCAACCACCCATTTCCTGTATAGAACAAAGAGGAGGTTCAGACCTGTCAGGTCTTCCTCATGTTAGATTGCTCAGGAAAAGCATGAGGTGCAAGAATTAACCCTTAAAATGCCAGAAACATATACATGTTTGAGGATGGTAGAAGATGACACAGGTCACTACCTTCCCACACCTGCATAGCACAATAACAGTTGGGGGTCTGTTGAGGAAAGAGAATTGGAGGTGGCAGTGAAGTGTGGGCCACTGGGACTCAGACTATAAGACTACCTACTCTGACCTCCTGCATATAGTCTCAGAACTTCACCCACCCACTCCTGTAATAGACTCCGAACCTCTGGCTGAGTTACTGGAGTCCTCAAATCATGATTTAAAGACTTCAGATTACAGAGAATCCACCATTTAAACTAGTTTAAATTTGCAAGTGACCAGTGCCCCATGCTGCAGAAGAAGGCAAAACCCACCTAGTGTCTCTGCCAGTCTGACCAGGGGAAAATTCCTTCCCAAACCCAAATATGCTCTTTCAAAGGTTTGGATGATTTGGAGCATTGGAGAAATAATGAAATTGGATTGTAAGCAATCTGAAAAAAAGATATTCTTTTGTATGTGTCTGGCGGGGAAGCATACAGTGCTGAGTACCGTGGGACCCTGATTAGAGTCTCTAGTCTAGACACTACTGCAATATTAGAATAATAATAAACTTTTCAGTTCATATACAGACAAAACTGACTTTCTGGAACCTCACTCATTGCCTCTCGTAGTTGCTTATTAGAGCCAGTCAGAAATTCCCATGGGAAATTCCAACAATGACATTTATTTTCGTTCCAAATCTGAATAAAGAATCAAAATTTCAAAGTCTTGTGGAATGGAAGTTCTGAGAAGTTTAAAATTGGAAACATCAAAAATGTTTTCTTTCAATAATGTCATTTCTTTATATAATATCAAAACATTTCATGCTGATCATGTTGAAACAGTACAATATAAAGTGTTATATGTGTATAAATAATATTAAAATGACTGTATGAGCCAAAATAAATGATAGAGTCAAAATGAAGTGTTTCAGCATTATCTGAAAAAAAGTATAAAGTTGAAACAATTTATTTCTACGCCTCTCCACCGAATATTTCACTGAAGTCAACCTGTTCCTGCGAAATGTTTTGATTTCTGACAAGAAACTGTTCTGCTGAAAAATTTTCAACCAGCTGTATTACATTAAAAGGTTAGGAGAATTGGTAAAAAGAAACCTATCTTCTTCTTTTTCATTATGTACATACGAAAACAGACTTTGCCTCCAAGTTTGTAATAATGGGAATATATTCAGCTTGACTGAAGGCAAGCCTACCTTTGTGCAGGTACAAATTACATGCACCAAATCTACACACACACTTTTGCACCCAGAATATGAACAGATGGCTTTAATCTGAATACTTGCATCACTCTTAGTTTTGGAACCACAATCAGATTTGCAGCTGCAAATCAGATGCACATGCAAAAATTCAGGTACACATTTAGCAGGTGTAAAGTGTGGCTGCAAAAAAAGGAGACATACCTTCTGAAAAATTGCCCTTAAATGTATGCCACATTATACATTGAGAGCCTGATTATGATGCTCTCATGTTGATGTCAATGGGGCTACATGAATGAGTAAGAGCTCCTCAAGCTGGATGAGGGTTCCACAGTCTGGCCCTTAGTGTTCAGAACAAAGAGCAAGATAAGGAAACAGAATACGAGTACAAGTCAGGAACTTCTGGTTGAATATAGTCAATCTTTTACTTGATGCTTGAAAAAGTGCTGTGCAAGAAAGATATGTCCAAGCATAAGCTAAAGAAATGTAAGCAGCAATCAAAGGAGTGGTACCTAACCAGCATAATAATCCATTTGAGTGCATCAGGATCTGGGAGAAGGTCAGCCTCTCTATAAGCATTTTTAGCATAGGACTGTACACACTCCTCCCCACAAAAGAGCATCAACAATAGGCACATAATTTGTTTATGTTAACAATAAATTCTGGCAGTTCCTTAAATCACAGCCACCTTGCTGAATAAAACTGTTTGTGTGACTTTCTGGGGAAGCTGAAGGCAGAAACCAAAAAAAAACACATTGTATTTGAATGACATTTGGCTACATTTTCATATGACTTCTTGTTTTTCATTGAGTAACATAAATCTTTATGACATAACATGGTAAAATGAAATGCAAACAAAGGTATCAATGGAGTGCTAGTCATCTGCAGAAGAACTTCAACAACTATTCAATCACAATTTGCCCTAACATGTTCATAGATATAATTTGATATTGACACCAACAAGACTCAGCACAGTCATTAGGATAATTAGAGGCTGTCAGGGTTCCTTCCCCACTCTAAATTCTAGGGTACAGATGTGGGGACCCGCATGAAAGACTGCCTAAGCTTATTTTTACCAGCTTAGATTAAAAACTTTCCCAAGGTACAAATTTCACCTTGTCCTTGAACAGTATGCTCCCACCACCAAGTGAATTAGACAAAGATTCAGGAAAAGGACCACTTGGAGTTCCTGTTTCCCCAAAATATCCCCCTCAAACTCCTTAACTCCTTTTCCTGGGAAGGCTTGAGAATACTCTACCAACCAGATAGGTAACAACGTGAGAGGAGACCAGACCCTTGGGTTTTAGGACACTAAAATCCATTCAGATTCTAAAAAAAACAGACTTTATTATAAAGAAAGAAAAAGTAAAAGAATCACCTCTGTAAAATCAGGATGGTAAATACTTTACAGAATAACAAAAGATTCAAAAACACAGAGGATTTCCCGTCTAGGCAAGACTTTAAAGTTACAAAAGCAGGGATAATCCTCCCTCTTAGCACAGGGAAACTTCACAAGCTAAAACAAAAGAGAATCTAACGCATTTCTTTGCTATTACTTACTATTTATGCAATACTAGATGCATAGTCCAGATATGATTAAGGAGATGTATTTTTCCTCCCCTGATTCCTTGCTAACTCGAAGAGAACAAACCAAAGACACAAACAAAAACCTTCTCCGCTTATTGGTCCTTTTGGTCAGGTGCCAACCAGGTTATCTGAGCTTCTTAACCCTTTACAGGTAAAAGAGGAATTAACCATTTACAGGGTAAAGAGGGATTTTATGCTACCCATAGCTGTATGTTTATGACGGGGCAATTGAGCTAATCGACACTAATAATTCCACTGTTGTCAGCCACATTGTAGACACAGGGAAGTGGGGCTGATGTATGGCAGAATGCAGTACCATCTGCAGCCACCAGGAGATTTCTGGTCTGACAATAGCTGCTCCAACAATTGGAGGTTGGAATACACACCTAACTGCCACAGTGGTCTCTTGGCCTTACAGTACAGGCAGCAGAGGGAAGAAGTTCTGTGGAGCTGTTTTCCATTAGCTCCATAGAATCAGAGAAATGGGCTCCTTCAGCTACAGTCTTACCCAGCTGCCTCTGCTCTCTGCCTCTCAATGTCTAGTAACATCTAGGTGGGTTCTGAGCAGGGCTGGGGTTGTGATCTAGGGAACAGGGGAGCTTCTCAACCTGGTGATGGCGGATAGCAGGGATTCTGAGCCCAGGGATGTTTTTTCTTAACTTGTAGGATTTGGGAGGGATCTAGGGTAAGTCTGGGGCAATCAGGCAGAAGAGGTTTCTGATCTGTTAAGAGGTTAGGTAGGAAGAGGAGAAGTTCTCAGGGTATAGTTATGTGGGGATGTTTCTGACCAGGCCAGGGTCAGACTGAAGGGAGAGGAGGGCCTATGGAAACTTTAAGTCAAGGAAGGGTTAGCAGGGAAGGTTTGAGTTTAGGGAGAATGCAGTCAATTAGTGAATGAGGACATGGGTGAACTAATGCTGTAGAATGGCAGGAGGACACAAGAGAGTAAAGACTAGATTGGAGAAGAAGGAACTAGGAGAGAACCCTGATGGCCTCACAAAATACTAAACTCTGCCCTTTCCTGTAAACCATCCCAGGTTTTCTTTCTGAAAGAGGAATGACATGGCAGATGGGAGAAGGAACACTTTTTCTTCAAACCTCAGCCCTCCCGCCAGATGCCAGTTCAGTCCACCCCCCTCCAGAGTAACAGAGTCCAGAAAAATGTACATCCAAAGTTTCCACAGGAGAGTCTTCAGCTCACCTGCTTCCCCCTGTGGGCTGCACACCCATGCCTCAGGGCTTATAAAGTCTCTGTTCCCCTTATATCTGGGGCAGAAGGGGTGCCCCATTCATGGGAGTTGGCAGATTGGCAAGACAGCTCAGGTCCTCCCTCTCTACTGAGCTCCAACCCAGGGTTCTATGAAGGCAGTGATAGAAAAACAACCAGAAGTGCTTCAGGCCTGCTTATCAGGGCCACTTCCTACCACTTACTTTCCCTATCCATGGTATGGTCAAAGTCTCAGAAACCATTCAGCAGATGATGAAATACAGGATTTCCTACTCCTATTGAA
The DNA here is from genome assembly GCF_003597395.2 of Chelonoidis abingdonii. Classification (NCBI taxonomy): domain Eukaryota; kingdom Metazoa; phylum Chordata; order Testudines; family Testudinidae; genus Chelonoidis; species Chelonoidis abingdonii. The sequence goes on from NC_133769.1 coordinate 37,995,344, forward strand.
AGCCTAGAACCTCCTCAAGGGCCTGGAGTACCTGTCACTTGCAGACTTCTCTCCTACAGCCAGGACTCCTCCTGCACCCTTACTCAGACACTCTCAAGACAGGTCTGTTCTATCTTGTTTACCCCTCTTCTGAGCTGTCCCCCCTCTTTTAAGCCCCTCCTCCAGCTGGAGAAGGTTTTGCAGGTGCAGCGAGGTGGCTTGGAGCTGGCTGGCCCCAGAAAGATCCTTATCCCCCTCTGTCCCAGTGCGGGATTTGTATACACCATCATATTTCCTTATTCCTCTACCAATAAAATTTCTTGTGTCTCTCCCACATCCCCAATCACTATGTCCCACAGTTTTTCACTTTGACAATATGATCAGCCTGTAAGAAGTATATGTTTGGAGGGTTGAGTCGGCAGGGTCAGACTGCATTGGTGGCTGGTGCCCAAAATAAGTGGCGGCCACTTCAGGAAGCAGGAACCCTAGGATCAGTCCACTTTGTGGGTAGATTGATACGTCCTTTGCTGATGTGATTCACCTTGATAGGTCTCCTGAAAAAATTATATTTCTACAACACAGGAAACATGAAATAAAATATGTATTCTGCTAGCTTGTCAACTGCCAAATTGTTTGGGCAGATTTAAAGCAGATTAGATCTCTTGAAATCTACACATAACAGCAGCAGTAACATTTAGGAAGCAAATTTTGCTCTCATTTACACCAGAGGAGTTACTCTGAATTTACACCAATGTAAATGAGAGCCAAATTTGGCCCCTAGCATCTATGGCTAATGAGATATTCCTCGGGACACAGCATGATATGAAAATATTTTGGTGTTAATATAGGGGAAAGTGAAAAACCATTGGGAACTTGGAATAAAATTCATTGGAAGTCTTTATGCCAAATATGAAAACAAGAAGACGGAGAAGCAGTGAAAAGACTATACTTGACTAGCACCCAGTTAGACTAAGAATGAATGGGCAAATTAACAATGAAGAAACCTCTTCAACTAGGAATGAGAAAATATTATTAAAACAGATCTCTGTTAAGTGCAAGGTATAGATCCTGCTAATGCAAAATAGATGGTAAAGAAATAGACCTGAGGAGCCCATATTTTGAAAAAGAGAGTCTTTGTAAAATGTCCAAATCCTCCATTAAGTGGCTCAGAATGGCCTCATGAATGACTACTCTATGCACTTATGTGCACATTGGAGCTACCAGATGTGAGCTTTGAATGCCTTGCAAGAGATCCCGTGTTTGAAAATTAGGCCATGTTTAGCAGTAATTTAATTGTGTGAGAAATGTGTATGAATTTTACCTGTTTAAGAGCATTCACTCGGTGTTAACACCTTTGATATAGTACTTTTTGTCTCATTCTCCACCTCCACTTTTCTGCCTTCCTTTCTTTATTTTAAAAGTCATTATTTAATGGCAAAAAAAGCTCTGGTTTTATACTGTTTTTCAGAAACATCAATCCTCTCCTACTTTCACAGTCATTATCATAGACAACATTAGTGTCAGAAACTTTATTTGATCTATGTTCCAGTCTATTTTAACAGGTCTTCAATTAAGTGTGCATTGCCATTGCTCTATGGTCTTCCAGTAAAATATTCATGATGGAGCCCAATCTATTTGATTATTTTAATGTACAATGAGGAGGCTATTACTTATGAGTCTTGGAGGTGGAAGCTACCATGTATAATACTGCTTATTAAAACAAATAATAATAAAAGCACAAACTCAAAATGTACCAAAGAAAGTCTTCTGAGTCCCATACAATGCAATCATACTGGGGCAATTTTCAACAGGCGCAGAGCTTACCCCTCTCACCCCCCAAGAGCAAACAGGTGGATTTGGGAAGGAAAGCAGAAGACTGGCCCCATATGCAGTGCTGGGTCCAGCTCCACTGCAGTTGCCTGTAACACACATAGTCTGGTGTGGAAGCAGAGGAGAAACAGGATCTGGAAGATTCACCAATATGTAGATCCTTTAGTTTGTTGCCATGCCAAGTGGCAGACAGGTGCTGCAGAGCAGCATTGCAGTCTGGGATGAACTTCATGGAGTGACTGTGATCATTCTATATCCTGAAGAGGGAAGGGAGCTGCATACTGGGGCTCTAGCATTGCTGGCCCACAGCAGAGAGGCTGAGATGTCAGCCTTTGAGAACTGTGCTCTTGCTGATCCTTTTAAATATATTTTTTCAGTCTTCTCATCTGACCCTGGAAAATTACAGCAGTTTTCTCTGATTATACCTTTCTCACGTTTCATTTTGCTCAAAGCCATCTCCGCAGTAGTAGCTCAGCTACACGTCATTCCTTTCTTCAGGCAAAATATCCGGCCTTCCTTTTAAGCAACAGTTCCTATGTGAGGATCCTACAGCTGGATATTTAAGCCCCAGTAATTTTCCAGCCAAGTTTTAATCAGTGAAATGCCAGAATTTAAAAACTTAGTGCTCATTAACAACAGAGAAATTGCAAAACCCCTATACTGCTCTGTAAAGAAATATGGGGGTGGAGAAAGGAATACATTTGAGATTTGTCTGGTAAAAACATGTCAGTTTCCTAGGTTTGACATTCTGCAGCATTTATTGAACTGTCTGTCTAGTCACACATTTAGGCCTGTTGTATCTGAATACTTCACAATTCTAAAGTTATATTAAAAAGTATCTCCCAGTTGCTTTAGGATGCATACTGCATACATTATTTGTATTTTTATGCTGTTATAATATTTAAAGATAATATTTATTATACTGTCTTCTCCCTCCCCACCCTTATTTTGTACCTGCAATGTATTTGAGAGCACTGAAGATGATGAAGTTCATGGTCATTCTAATCTCCTAAACTTCTTAGTCATGGGCCATCTGCTTAGAAAGGTCTATCTTCCAAGCTCTTTTCACATTTGTGAGAGACATTTTCATTGTTCCTGAAAAACATAGCTTCCATGGGAGAGCATGGTCACAGAGAAAGAAGGGGTCCCTCCTGTTGGTTGACCCATTTCAGAGAAGGCTCTTTAACATGAGGATTGAGATGCTGAATGTGGTCTCTTATTCAGTGGACAGTCAGTGAATTAAGTGGAGCACCAGGCTTCTGAGTTGCTAGGTAAGCAGGACGTTAAAGCATTTGGCACATTTTCAGACTTGGCATTTTCATTTCTTGATACAACATATTGCAACAGTCAAGCTAGATAGGTCAGACTCAGTCTTTGCCTCAGAGGAAAGGGCATATTCACCAGGCCTGGTGAGAATGAAACAAATAATTCCTCTCCATTGTAGCAATATTTGCATCCAGGAAAAATGGGAAATCCAGCATGACTGCTTTGACAATCTGTAATCTTGGTGCGGTTAGGGTATAGACAAGTTCCTTGAACTGTTTCCTCCTTCCCACCAATATCACTTCTGGTTTTGCTGGACTGAAGTAACATGTCATTAAGATAGTATCATGAAGTAACACACCATCATGCTATGTGTTCCACTGTGTAACATATTGATACAAACGCGTTGTTTGGGTACTGTAACTGCACTAAAATCATATTAGAGAGAAAACTGGGTGTGGTAATATCTTTTATTGGACCAACATCTAATAACAAATTGGTCCAATAAAAGATATTACATCACTCACCTTGTCTCTAATATCAACATGGCTACCACAACACTGCAAAATAACTAAAGTCATATGGGATTTGTCATATTGGGCTAAATTCAGCCCCAGTGTAACTCCATTGAAGTAAATGAAGTTATACTAGTGATGATTTAGTCCAATAGACTGCCATGAGAAGTTATTTAGGTGACAAACACTCAAATAATTCTTTTGAAAAAGAATTGTTACTTTTACCAAAGCAGATTATAGAATGCTTGAAACTGGTTGAAAATTTAGAATTACAGTAGCATCAGCAGTCAGTGCACAAAATAATTCCCATTAACAAGGTATAATAGCAAGTGATCCTCTGAAAATAGAAACAAATTAGTTTCAACTTTAAAACTGTTATTGCCTATGGCTATGAATGCAGAGATTGACTTTAAGCCATTCCATCAAGAAATGATGCTGTTTTCAAGTAAAGGGGGGAAAAAAGGGTAGTTTCTATCACCACAAAAATCTGGTTCTATTGCTTCTTGAGAATGGCTTGCTGAAAGGTCTCAACACTGCTATTTTATACAAGAAACAGAAAGACCCGATCATTTGGGCTACACCTAGAAACATTTTTATAGTAACTGGGAAATGATGCCATAGGTGAAGTAATGGCAGAAATGTGTTAACTTACCAGTGGGAAATTAAGCTGCCTCCAGATGTGGCACAACCCAAACCTGCCAACAGCAAGTGTACATGTGAGCATGAAAAATGAACAATCATCTCTTCATTCCACTCCTGTCTGCTAAAATAAATCTGAGCAACACAAAGAAAACCAAAATATGTGAGTGCAGAAATGGATTTTTGTTAATTTTTGATGTATAACAGAGGATTACAACTAGGTGATTCACATACTGTTGTGTACATGTACTTTATAAAATACAACATATTTTACAGCCCTGAGGGTGCAGTAGCAGCCACAGAATGGTTCCCCACTCCTGCTGCAGCTTGGGGAAAAGGAATGATTCCCCTCTTGTCCACCAGAGAACTGTTCTGCACACAGGATGGTTGGTTGGATTATGTGTGCACAAATGGAGACTATGCTTTTTCATATGACCCTCATGCTGGGATAATATGTTCCTCATGGTGCCATTATGGCTTTGTGGATGGAGTACGGGACTGAGAAGAGCTACATGCTATTACTTTCTTTGCCACTAGATTATATTACAAAAATCTCTTCAGTGCTCTGCGCCTCAATTTCCCCATCTGTAAAATGGGGATAATGATCCTGACCCTCCTTTGAAAACCACTTTGATGAAAAGTGCTATGTAAGAGCTAGGCATTATCATGTATGAGACAAATAATTTTGTTTCTAATACAAATAAAGAGTGAATGGGGTCTATTTAAATACAAAGGGGAAAACCTTGTGTCCCTTCCTTCCTCTGCCTCTTTGGTTACAGATGGACTTGACCTCTGCACAAGTGGAGTGGTTCCACTGTACAAAGGATTAGGAAGGGGTATAATACAGCAACTGTGCAGAAGACAGCTCCTCCTAAACTTCTTGCGACTCATCATGGAACATAGTAGAAGTTAGGGGCATGAGGGTCAATGGATCTGTAACTACTGGATTCATTTGCCAGTCCTCTTCCTGTGAAGGTGGGGAGAGACACTAACTACAGGGGCTACTGCAGCCCTTAGGCCATCGTAAGGCTGCAGAACAGCCCCTACTCACTGGTCATGACCTGAAGAATAAGATTTCCCCCTCCTAGCTCCCACAGAATGCCCCAGTGCACAGAGTACATGCTGGGATGAGGATCACACACACAGTTTTTATCCACTCAAAATATTCCTCGTTCCCACTGCACCTGAAACGTACATTTATCAGGAGTGGTACAGCAAACACCTGAGAGCACAGAGCCAACACACCAGGAGAGAACCAAGGAAGCCAAGTATGTTATTCAGTGAATCGGTAATGGGATAGCAGAGCAAAGACATTCTGAATGAAAGTGAGTCTGCACCTGTTCAACAGCTAGCCCTGCTGAACCAAGATTACATTCCTTAAACATGGCAATTTCTTTACTGGGTATTCATAGCAGAAGGCTCTTCTGTTTTATGAAGTGTTTCACGGACAAGAAAGCAAGATCATGGATTTAACACTTCTGACCATATGGTTCAACAGACTGAGCACTGAATTAACATTTAGAGCCTGGTTCTCTCTCCATGACTCACATTCAGTGTTACTTTTCCCCAGAAGTAGAGAGTATTGCAGATTAAAGGCCTAACAAATATGAACAGAGACAGCAGAATCTGTCCCTGAATGTAGGTACAATGCTTTGAAAATGTAAAATGCTAAATATCATCATTTCTATTAATGTGCAGCATGGAAAATGTTAATGACAAAGAAGGAGAAGTCAGATCATAAGAAAAACTTCCAGATCTTTTTGGAAACTCCCAAGAGAATGATATGCTTTTAATGGAGGTGAGACTATATATTTTACAGATTACAACATGCTGCTAGATAAGACTAGAATTCAAAGAAGACAAATGCCTTAATGTAAAATAACTGAAGAAAAGGCAGACACCATTGCTCAGTATATTGTGCTGTACTCTATAAATGGTTCCAAAAGACCTTTGCTTAGATGAAAATATAAAGAACAAGTGCCAAGGTTTTTTCCCCACTTTGAACTTTAGCGTCCAAAAAGTGGGGACCTGCATGAACACTTCTAAGCTTAATTACTAGCTTAGGTCTGGTATGCTGCCACCAGCCAGAATTTAATGTCTGGCACACTTTCTGCTCTCCCAAAACCTTCCCTGGGGAACCCACCCCTTGGGTCTTAAAACAAGGAAAAATTAACCATCCTCCTCCTTTTCCCCCCAGACTTTCCCCTCCCTACGTTGCCTTGAAAGACTTCACACCAATCCAAACTCCTTGGATCTTAAAACAAGGAAAAATCAATCAGGTTCTTAAAAAGAAATCTTTTAATTAAAGAAAGAAAAGGTAAAAATTATCTCTGTAAAATCAGGATGGAAAATGCTTTACAGGGTACTCAGATTCATATAGACTAGAGGGACCCTCCCCCCTCACAGCCTTAGATTCAAAGTTACAGCAAAGAGAGGTAAAAATCCTCCCAGCAAAAGAAACCTTTACAAGTTGAGAAAACAAACATAAGACTAATCCGCCTTGCCTGGCTATTATTTACAATTTTGAAACATGAAAGACTGATTCAGAAAGATTTGAAGAGCCTAGAATGATGTCCCGTCCCTCTCAGTCCCAAGAGCGAACAACGAACAAAACAAGAAACACAAACAAAGACTTCCCTCCGCCAAGATTTGAAAGTATCTTGTCCTCGTATTGGTCCTCTGGTCAGGTGTCAGCCAGGGTACTGAGCTTCTTAACCCTTTACAGGTAAAAGAGACATTAACCCTTAACCATCTGTTTATGACAACAAGACTTCTTAAAAATATAACATCCCGAATCCTTACTAAGAAAACAAAAAGCACGAACACATAATGGCATGTTGAAAGTTTGGTTGGGGTGTGATCAGAATTAAAGAAGGCATAACTGATATTATGTTCCTGTTGCTCTGCAGCACAGCTTGAGATCCAAAAGCTATCAAACATGCAAGTGCATTTTCAACTACTAAACATTACCTTCTCAAAAACTTCAGTGCACAGACCAAAGCATAACAAATGCCTTCAAGGTTCACATTAACATGGACATGTTACCAAGGTTTCAAAAGCTCCAAATCAAAGCAAAACCTTTGATGTAACAGGCCTTAATGCCCTGGATACCTTTATTTTAATTCAAAACAGTTAAAAGCTTCAGAACGGCTGGGTTTTTTGATATTTGGAGAAAGTCCCAAAACCACAGAGCTTGAATCCAGAACCAAACTTTTCCAACACTAAGGGATGTTTGAACCTGGGTATTGGTTCAGTCTATTGTTGATTATTATTTACTACATCTCTACCCCAATATAACGTGACCCAATGCAACACAAATTCGGATATAACGCGGTAAAGCAGCACTAGGGGGGCACGGGGCCACGCACTCTGGCGGATCAAAGCAAGTTCAATATAACTGGGTTTCACCAATAAGACGGTAAGATTTTTTGGCTCCTGAGGACAGTGTTATATTGGGGTAAAGGTGTATTTGTATTGCTGTAGCACCTAGTCATGCGCCAGGACCCCGATTGTACCAGGAGTTGTACAAACACAGAACAAAAGATAGTCCTCTGCTCCAAAGAGCTTACAGTTAAAATATGAGATGCAACAACAGATGAAGACAGACAGGGAAAACATAAGAACATAAGAATGGCCATACTGGGTCAGACCAAAGGCCCATCTAGCCCAGTGTCTTGTCTTCCGACAGTGGCCAATGCCAGGTATCCCAGAGGGAATGAACAGAACAGATAATCATCAAGTTATCCATCATGCCGCCCATTCCCAGCTTCTGGCAAACAGAGGCTAGAGTCAAAAGAATAATAATGAGACACCATTGATCAGCAGAGCACACCAGCAGCCTAGTGTTGTCAAGTTTTTGTCAGCATCACAGGAAAAGAGTTTTGAAGAGGGATATGAAGGCAGATAGTGAGGTAGCCAAGTGGGCATTTATGGGGAATTTCTCCTAAGCATGAGGGGCAGCATTTAGTTGCCTTGATAAACTGAAGTTATATGTAAAAATCCTTTAAGTTAAACTCGGCATAATCTCCTCTCCCAGCTGCACAATGGAGGAGCTGCAGCTCTGATTCCAGCCTCATGCCATGCTACATTACAGTGCAGTTTCTTCAGAGATATCAAGTGATGCAAAAAGTAGGAAAGGAGGAACTGGGATTCCTGATAAGTGGAATATAAAAACCTTCCTTTAAAATGTTTCCTGCGGTTCCAACACATGCAGTGGAAGCACAGCTTCACCTATATGTGGGTTCCGAGGTCGCTCTCTGCCATGGGCAGTGGATGGAGCCCCCCTTAGGGGTGGCTAGCCCTGGATCTGCCCTTTTCACCCATGGACCCCCACATACAGCCAGAGCCCTGAGACCTCCTGCCCCTCCCCCACGGCTGGAGCCATGAACTCCCTCCCACCCGAGCCTCCCACCCCGGTCAACCAGAGGAGCACCAGGCTGGCTGGTGGCCCGATCACCCTTCTCCCCTTGGCCAGAGGAGCCCTGGCAGGCCAGAGGACTGACTGCCCCCCGACTCAGCCGGAGGAGCCTTGGGCCCTGGAACCTACATGGGGCATCATAAAGAAAAACCTTCCCACCAAAACCCTGCCGGGAATCCAGCAGCTGAGCCTCCCCAGGCCTATTATACCCACTGCCCATGCTCCCATCCATGACTGATCAGCTCTGCCAGCTGGTACAGAGGAAAGAGGAGTCCATGCTCATTGCCCTTCTAGGCTCCTTCTGAGGTGGCTTATATCATAAGCAGTTAGGCAGGGGCAGGCCAGAAAAGAACATTGAAAGCAATTGTGCCTGGCCCTTGAGTGCGTGTGTGGGGGGGAAATTTGGATAAAGCAACATTTTATCTTCCCCTTGCACACCCGTGCAGCCACTGACAGTAATCTAGCTCTGTATTGGCCCTTCCAGAGAAGTTGTACAGGACTAGTGAGACTTCCACAGCCTCACATCTTCAGCAGCAACTACAATGGGGCAATCCCACAACCAAATTGTGGCATGGAGAAAGATTTTTTTCCCTCTCAAATCCTTTTTGTAGAAGCAGGAAAAAATATGGTTTTGTTCCTTCATTTACAGCTGTGCTTCAGACATCCCCAAACCTATCTCAATCCCTTCTTAAATTTACATATTTTTCTGCAGAACTTAAAAACTAGTTACTTTCCACAATTATTTATTATTGGTCTATTAACTTGTAAAGACCCTATCTTTATATCAAGGCCAAATCACTAAAATGCAGAGCAATAGTTCTAAATGCAATTTGAAAAAAAAATCAGATGACCTTTAAAAATAGAAAAAGCAATATTAAATGGAAGTATGTTTCATTGGCTAAGTGCAAATTGCCTCAGGATTCTAGTTATTACATAAGATTCTAACTAGTAGTAAGTCAAATATCCAAGGTACATCATAGACTCATAGACTTTAAGGTCAGAAGGGATCATTATGATAATCTAGTCTGATCTCCTGCGCAATGCAGTCCACACAATCGCACCCATCCGCTTCTATAACAAACCCCTAACCTATGTCTGAGTTATTGAAGTCCTCAAATTGTGGTTTGAAGACCTCAAGCTGCAGAAAATTCTCCAGCAAGTGACCCGTGCCCCATGCTGCAGAGGAAGGCTAAAAACCTCCAGGGCCTCTGCCAATCTGCCCTGGAGGAAAATTCCTTCCCGATCCCAAATATGGCAATCAGTTAAACCCTGAGCATTTGGGCAAGACTCACCAGCCAGCACCCAAGAAAGAATTCTCTGCAGTAACTCAGATCCCATCCCATCTAACATCCCATGACAGACCACTGAGCATACTTACCTGCTGATAATCAAAGATCAATTGCCAAATTAATC